>NW_027590784.1:0-177531 GCF_964213995.1 Mustelus asterias
GTAATGTTCTATGTTCTATTTAAAATCTATTGATATCAAACGTATTTCCAAGAAATATTCAGGATTAACAATCATAGTTTGGGAAGAAAAAAAATGACAAACTAATTTGTTTACCTTAAAATACCTTTCTCTGAGTTGATTTTACTGATTAGTTTCCACTGCTCAGGCTCGATTACATGCCCAGCCAATTACAGTTCAAGAACAAGGGAACATAATCTTGGAATTGGACCCAGGCCATTCAGAAGTGAAATCAAGAAGCTTTTTTTCTGAAAAATGTAAAGGAGATGTGGAACATGATATCCCAAAAATATGTTGTGGAGATGCCGGTGTTGGACTGGGGTGGGCACAGTAAGAAGTCTCACAACACCAGGTTGTCCACTCGCATTGTCTGTACCTGTAAAGACTTGAATACCCATTAAGACTCACGTTCCAACCATTATCTTGCAACTAAATCTGTGTCTATATATGCCCTGTTTGTGAACCCAACTCTCCACTCACCTGATGAAGGAGCAGCGCTCCGAAAGCTCATGCTACCAAATAAACCTGTTGGACTTTAACCTGGTGTTGTGAGACTTCTCACTGTGCCCATAAAATATGGCGATTGGGTCAACAGAAAATTTCAAAACTGAAATAAATAGATTTTTATTCGATAAGGGTGTCAAAGAATATGGAGCAAAGGCAGATAAGTAACACCGAGATGCACTCAGCCATTTTATTTCAAACAGAAACCGAAAATGCAGAACAGAGCTAACGTTTGAGTCTGGACGACTGTTTGTCAGAGCTGACAAGGCCAGCATTTTTTGGCCATCCCAATTGGTTTTCTCATGGACTTCTGCAGTCCATATGTTGTAGGTATCACACAGTGAGAGTCTTAGGATTTCAGCCCAGTAGCAATGAAAGAATAGTGATATAGTTCCAAGTCAGGGTGGTGTGGAATGTTTATGGAACGAAATCTGTTCCTTTTTTTCCTTTTGATCAGCATTTCCCAAGTTTTCCCTGCAATATTTTTCTCTCCTCATCTCTTTTGGAGTCCTTGACCTTCGCTACGACACAGTTCACAGTAGGCCCTAGTTACTCTAGTATCTCACCGAAGTAACTATTATTGCATTGGATTTTATGTGTTGTTAGCCTCTGTAACTTTGGGAGTCACCAGAGCTGAGTTTACTTCAATCATTTTTATTTGATTCGATTTATTATTGTCACACGTGTTATCATAAGTGAAAAGTATTGTTTCTTGCACGCTATACAGACAAAGCATACTGTTCATAGAGAAGGAAATGAGAGAGTGCAGAATGTAGTGTTACAGTCAGGGTGTAGAGAAAGATCAACTTAATGCAAGGTAAATCCATTCAAAAGTTTGACAGCAGCAGGGAAGAAGCTGTTCTTGAGTCAGTTGGTACGTGACCTCAGACTTTTGTATCTTTTTCCCGAAGGAAGAAGGTGGAAGAGAGATTGTCCGGGGTGCGTGGGGTCATTAATTATGCTGGCTGCTTTGCCGAGGCAGCAGGAAGTGTAGACAGAGTCAATGGATGGGAGACTGGTTTGTGTGATGGATTGGGCTACTTTCACAACCTTTTGTAGTTTCTTGTGGGTCTTGGGCAGAGCAGGAGCCAAACCAAGCTGTGATACAACCAGAAAAAATGCTTTCTATGGTGCATCTGTAAAATGTGGTGAGAGTCATAGCTGACATGCCAAATTTCCTTAGTCTTCTGTGAAAGTAGAGGCGTTGGTGGGATTTCTTAATTATAGTGTTGGCATGGGGGGAACCAGGACAGGTTGTTGGTGATCTGGATACCTAAAAACTTGAAGCTCTCGACCCTTTCTACTTCGTCCCCGTTGATGTAGACAGGGGCATGTTCTCCTCTATGTTTCCTGAAGTTGATGACAATCTCATCCTCATCCTCAACATTCACACATTTTCAGCAGCAGAGACAACTAAATAATCAGGATTGAAATGTATAACTGATGTTTTGTCTCTTCTGCAGTTCATTGAAGCTATTTGCATTGACTCAACCCACATTTCCTTGAGGTCATAAATAAAAAGAGAAGAAGTTGGGTATGGCAGTATCTGTGGACAGAGAAAGGGAGTTTTTTTAATTTCAAAAATATACTTTATTCATTAAAAAAACTCTCAAATAAACCATTGCAAAACGACAGATCCAGAAATTACAAACAGTGCAAAAAAAAGTCATTTTTACAGTACTCTACAGTGTTCATTTACACGACATTACATTCAAAACTTAAAACTATGTACATACATCAGAGTTTACTGTGTGCCGTTATTTTTCAGGTTGGCACACAGTTACGCAGGCCGAGGGTATTCTGCAGTTACCCGGCCCTCGGTCTGCCTCGGTTGAGACGCTTTACACGGTGGCCTTTCCCCATTGTGCCTTGGCGGCGGCTGCCCCAAGCTTGAGCGCGTCCCTGAGTACGTAGTCCTGAACCTTGGAATGTGCCAGTCTGCAACACTCGGTCGAGGACAAATCTTTCAACTGGAAGATCAGCAAGTTTCGGGCGGACCAAAGCGCGTCCTTCACCGAGTTGATGACCCTCCAGCAGCAGTTGATATTTGTCTCGGTGTGCGTCCCCGGGAACAGCCCGTAGAGCACAGAGTCCTGCGTCACCGAGCTGCCCGGGACGAACCGCGACAAATACCACTGCATCTCACTCCAGTCCTTCTTTGCAAAGGCACATTCCACAAGGAGGTGTGCGACCGTCTCATCACCCCCGCAGCCGCTTCGAGGGCAGCGTGCGGTGATGTTGAGACCTCAAGCGTGCATAAAGGATCTGACGGGGAGTGCCCTTCTCACCACCAGCCAAGCCAGGTCTTGGTGCTTGTTTGTGAGTTCTGGTGATGAGGCATTCTGCCAGATGACATTGACAGTCCGCTCAGGGAACCATCCGACAGGATCTGCCGTCTCCTTTTCTCTCAGGGCCTCAAGGACATTACGTGCTATCAAACAGAGATCTTGATAGCCATGTGGTCAAAGGTGTGTTTGCGGAAAAATTTCTCCACGAAGGACAGGTGCTGCGGTACGGTCCAACTACTTGGAGCGTTCCGCGGCAATGTGGCCACACCCATCCTCCGCAACACTTGTGACAGGTAGAACCTCAAAAAGTAGTGGCACTTGCTGTTACTGTACCGAGGATCTACACGCAGCTTGATGCAGCCGCACACAAAGGTGGCCATCAGGATGAGGGCGGCATTGGGAACGTTTTTCCCTCCGTTCTCTGGAGATTTGTGCATCGCCTCCCTCCGGACACGATCCATCTTTGATCTCGAGATAAATTTGAAGATGGCCCGGGTCACTGCTGCTGCGCAGGACTTGGGGAGAGGCCACACCTGCGCCACGTACAACAACACGGACAGAACCTCGCATCGGATCACAAGGTTCTTCCCAGTGATGGAGAGGGAGCGTTGCTCCCACAATCCCAATTTTTGTCTGGCTTTGGCGATGCGCTCTTCCCAGTTTTTGGCGCATGCCCCTGCCGCTCCGAACCGTATCCCCAGCACCTTGAGGTAGTCTACCCTGACGGTGAAGGGGACAAAGGATGTGTCAGGCCAGTTCCCAAAGAACATGGCCTCACTCTTACCCTGGTTGACTTTGGCCCCCGAGGCCAGCTCGAACTGCTCACAGACTTGGAGAAGCCAACGAACAGACGAGGGGTCCGAGCAGAAGACAGCCACGTCATCCATGTAGAGGGAGGCTTTGACCTGCGTCCCTCCGCTGCCTGGGATTGTAACCCCTTTGATGCCTGGGTCACTTCTGAGGGCCTCGGCAAAGGGTTCAATGCAACACACAAAAAGGACGGAGGAGAGAGGGCAGCCCTGCCTGACTCCAGACCTGATCTGAAACCTATCTGATTCCCATCTGTTGATTGAAACTGCGCAGTTGGATCCAATTGCGGATTCCCTCCCCAAAGCCCATTTTGGAGAGCACATCCATCATGTAGCTGTGCGATATTCTGTCAAACGCCTTCTCCTGGTCTAGACTGATGAGGCAGGTGTCCACCTGCCTGTCCTGCACGTAGGCGATCGTATCCCTGAGTAGCGCGAGGCTATCAGAGATCTTCCTGCCGGGTACAGCACAGGTTTGATCAGGATGGATCACTGACCCCAGAGCAGACTTGACCCTGTTGGCGATGACCTTGGCCAGAATTTTATAATCCACGTTCAATAGTGAAATGGGTCTCCAATTTCTAATTTCTTCCCTTTCCCCCTCCTGCTTGTAGATGAGGGTAATGATGCCTTTCCTCATGGATTCTGAGAAAGGGAGTTAATGTTTCGAATCCAATCTGACTTTTCTTCAGAACTGAAGAGAGGTTGGAATGTGATCGGTTTTATGTTGGAAAAGGGGGAAGGGGCAGGTGCAGCAAAATAGGAGATCAGAGATAAATTAGAGGGAAGGAGAGATTAAATCACAAAGATGTCATGGAACACAAGACAAAGGAAGTGGTAATTATAATATTAAAGACTAAAGCTTTGGTCCAGAATAGGTGTTGATAGCAGAATAAAGATCAGCACTGTCTGAAAGCAAAATAGTAGAATGTGTTAATAGCAGAAAAAGGATCTGTGGTGAACCTGTCCTGTTTCGAAAGCAAAAAACATGAGAACAAGTTACAGACTGGGACTTGGGGGAAAATTCAGACCCGAGGACAGAGCTCATGGTCTGAAGTTGTTGAACTCAATGTTGAGGCCAGAAAGCTGTAAAGCGCTGAATCAGAAGATTTAATCCGGATAAATGCGAAGTGATGCATTTTGGAAGAAATAATGTAGGGAGGAGTTATACAATAAATGGCAGAGTCATCAGGAGTATAGAAACACAGAGGGACCTCGGTGTGCAAGTCCACAAATCCTTGAAGGTGGCAACACAGGTGGAGAAGGTGGTGAAGAAGGCATATGGTATGCTTGCCTTTATAGGACGGGGTATAGAGTATAAAAGCTGGAGTCTGATGATGCAGCTGTATAGAACGCTGGTTAGGCCACATTTGGAGTACTGTGTCCAGTTCTGGTCGCCGCACTACCAGAAGGACGTGGAGGCATTGGAGAGAGTGCAGAGAAGGTTTACCAGGATGTTGCCTGGTATGGAGGGTCTTAGCTATGAGGAGAGATTGGGTAGACTGGGGTTGTTCTCCTTGGAAAGACGGAGAATGAGGGGAGATCTAATAGAGGTATACAAGATTATGAAGGGTATAGATAGGGTGAACAGTGGGAAGCTTTTTCCCAGGTCGGAGGTGACGATCACGAGGGGTCACGGGCTCAAGCTGAGAGGGGCGAAGTATAACTCAGACATCAGAGGGACGTTTTTTACACAGAGGGTGGTGGGGGCCTGGAATGCGCTGCCAAGTAGGGTGGTGGAGGCAGGCACGCTGACATCGTTTAAGACTTACCTGGATAGTCACATGAGCAGCCTGGGAATGGAGGGATACAAACGATTGGTCTAGTTGGACCAAGGAGCGGCACAGGCTTGGAGGGCCGAAGGGCCTGTTTCCTGTGCTGTACTGTTCTTTGTTCTTTGTTCTTTGAGGCACTGTTCCTCCAGCCTGCATTGAGCTTCACTGGAACATTGTGGCAGCTTGAAATGTGAGCAAGGCGGTGAGTTGAAATGACAAATGAGCAGAATGTCAAGTCATGCTTGTGGAGTTAGCAGAGGTGTTCCATAACGCTGTCACCCAGTCTGCATTCAGTGTCGACAAAGTAGAGGAGACTGTATTGTGAGCAGTAAACACCATAGACTAAATTGAAAGTATCAAGTCTCACAACAGCAGGTTAAAGTCCAAGATTATGAGAGGCATTGACAGAGTGGATAGTCAGAAGCTTTTTTCCCAGGGTGGAAGAGTCAATTACTAGGGGACACAGGTTTAAGGTGCGAGGGGCAAGGTTTAAAGAAGATGTATGAGGCAGATTTTTTACACAGAGGGTGGTGGGCGCCTGGAACCCGCTGCTGGGGGAGGTAGTGGAAGCGGATACGGTAATGACTTTTAAGGGACGTCTTGACAAATACATGAATAGGATGGGAATGGAGGGATACGGTCCCCGGAAGGGTAGGGGGCTTTAGTTCAGTTGGGCAGCATGGTCGGTGCAGGCTGGGAGGGTCGAAGGGCCTGTTCCTGTGCTGTAATTTTCTTTGTTCTTTGTTCCAGTACAATCACTGCTTCACCTGAGATCAGCTCAGATTAGAGTTTTGATGCATAATTTCCTTGGCCTTTCATTGGGTAAAGTTACAGCACCACAATGGAAGCATCAATGCTATGATTTAAGGAAATAATACTAGATTTTATTTGAATCCTAAGGGTAACTGTCTGTGTGGAGTTTGCATGTTCTCTCCGTGTCTGCGTGGGTTTCCTCCGGGTGCTCCGGTTTCCTCCCACAGTCCAAAGATGTGCAGGTTAGGTGCTAAATTGCCCCATAGTGTCCAAAGATGTCTAGGTTAGATGGATTAACCATGGTAAATGTGTGGGGTTAGGGGGGATAGGGAGGGGGAAAGAGGGCCTGGATAAGATGCTCTGTCAGAGAGTCAGTTCAGGGCTGAATGTCCTCCTTTCGCACTGTAGGAATTCTATGATCATGAGTCAAGCTTTTGAAAATGTGAACAAATCTCAGCCGGTCTGACAGTATCGGTGGAGGGAACAGAACTAATGTTGAGTCTGGATGACCCTTTGTCAGAGTTAAAGACAATAGAAAATAGGGTGAGAGATTTAAAAATGGGAAATGGATGTTTTGAAGGGACGGTTCAGGTCTATGTTGCATTTTGCTTTGACAGTCAGATAATGATTGCATTATTGTCAGCCTGAGAGTTCATGGGAATTGACATTTGACTGATTGTAATTTTAGTGGCATTAGTTCTTCCAACATCTCTTAGCAAATCCAATTAAAATTTCTGCCCTAAGTCCCCAATTTTGACTGATAAGCTATAAATATGGATCATATAAAACAGAATGATTTCTACCTTTTACAACTCCAGAGAATCCCTACCGCGCAGAAGGAGGTAATTTGGCCCACCGAGTCTGCATCAATTATTTGGGGGTGGCACGGTGGCACAGTGGTTACACTGCTGCCTCACAGCACCAGGGACCCAGGTTCGATTCCTGGCTTGGGTCACCGTCTGTGTGGAGTCAGCATGTTCTCCCCGTGTCTGCGTGGGTTTCCTCCCACAGTCCGAAAGATGTGCTGGTTAGGTGAATTGGACGGCATGGTAGCACAGTGGTTAGCACTGCTGCTTCACAGCTCCAGGGACCTGGGTTCGATTCCCGGCTTGGGTCACTGTTTGTGTGGAGTTGGCACATTCTCCTCGTGTCTGCGTGGGTTTCCTCCGGGTGTTCCGGTTTCCTCCCACAGTCCAAAGATGTGCGGGTTAGGTTGATTGGCCATGCTAAAATTGCCCCTTAGTTTCCTGAGATGCGTAGGTTAGAGGGATTAGCGGGTAAATGTGTAGGGATATGGGGGTAGGGCCTGGGTGGGATTGTGGACTTGATGGGCCGAATGGCCTGTTTCTGCACTGTAGGGTTTCTATGATTTCTATGAGGTGCATTGGCTATGCTAACTTCTCCCTTAGTGTACCCGATCAGGAGTGTGGCGACTAGGGGATTAGTGACTTAATTGCAGTGTTAATATAGCCTACTTGTGACACTAATGAAAAAACTTTAAACTTTCAAAATAGCATCTTTATGCAGGCCCACCCCCTTGCCCTATCCCCGCAACAACCCCTCCCCCCACCCCTTCCATGGCTAATCCACTTAACCTACAGATCCCTGGACATTAAGGGGCAATTTAACTTTGTGAATCCCCCTAACCAGCACATCTTTGAATTATTGAAGGAAGTTGAGTGAAGGATAAATGTGAAAGCATTTACAAAAGCATTTGAAAGAACCAGCCCAGTTTTTTTAGATTGTAAATGTGTGATTTTTATGGTAATTAGTTCAGCTACAACCCCACTATAATTCAGCACATTAATTAATATTCAGCATTTCTATACAACAGTGTTTGTATCACAAAAATTACCACATGCACAAAATACCCTTACATACCACGATAGAAATTGTAAAGCAATGTATTTATTGCATTTAATGCATATTCTTCAAAATTAACCATTTCTTCAGAGTCTCATCTTTGGACACGATCAATCTGCAAAATTCATTTGCTAGTTTCTTGATAGAGAAACAAAATCAGTAACAAATGCTGCCACCAAGTGGCCCGCTTTGGTACAGCCCCACTTCGCGAAGCAAATAAAGTTACTTTACAGGTTAAGATTCTGTTAGATCTCCCAAGGGCGCAGCAAAGACTTATACGTATCAGGCGTGTATCACTTCAGATAAACACCTCAGATTTCTCCAAATCAGAGAAGAATCTACAGACCATAACGGAATGGAAGAATTTGTAGAAAAAGTAAAGACAGCTGGAAAAGCAAGTGAAAAGTGTTCAGGATGTTTCCGAACATTGGGAAGGAAAAGGTGAGTTGATCCAACAAGAAGCTGATGTACGAGGTGAGGTGAGAGTGACAGCCCTTGACATCAAGGCTGCATACGACTGAGTGTGACACCAAGGAACCTTAGCAAAACTGGAATCAATGGGTACCAGGGGACAAACTCTCCACTGGTTGGAGTCATACTTGGTACAGAGGAAGATTGTGATTGTGGAGGGTCAGTCATCTCAGCTCCAGGATATCTCTGCAGGAGTCCCTCAGGGTAGTGTCCTGGGCCCAACTGTCTTCAGCTGCTTCATCAATGACCTTCCCTCCATCATAAGGTCAGAAGTGGGGGTGTTCGCCAATGACTGCACAATGTTAGCACCATTCGCGACTCCTCAGATACTGAAGCAGTCCGTGTCCAAATGCAACAAGATCTGGACAATCTTGGGCTGATAAGTGGCAAGTAACATTCACGCCACACAAATGCCAGGCAATGACCAACTCCAATAAGAAACACTCTAACCACTGCCCCTTGACATTCAGTGGTGTAACCATCACTGAATCCCCCACTGTCAACATCCTTGAGGTTACCAATGACCAGAAACTCAACGGGACTCACCACATAAACACAGTGCCTACAAGAGCAGGTCAGAGGCTGGGAATACTGCGGCAAGTAACTCACCTCCTGACTCCCCAAAGCCTATCCACCATCTACAAGGCACAAGTGAGGGTGTGGTGAAATACTCTCCACTTGCCTCGATGGGTGCAGCTCCAACAACACTCAAGGAGCTCAACACCATCCAGGACAAAGCAGCCCGTTTGATTGGCACCCCATCCACAAACATCCACTCTCTCCACCACCGACGCTCAGTAGCAGCAGTGTGTACTATCTACAAGATGCACTGTAGCAATTCACCAAAGATCCTTAGACACCACCTTCAAAACCTACGACCACAGGAAGACAAGGGCAGCAGAAACATGGGAATACCACCACCTGCAAGTTCCCCTCCAAGTCACTCACCATCCTGACTTGCAAATATATCACCATTCCTTCACAGTCGCTGGGTCAAAATCTTCTTCAATTCCCTCCCTAACTGCACAGTCATAGAGGTTTACAACATGGAAACAGGCCCTTCGGCCCAACTTGTCCATGCTGCCCGGTTTTTACCACTAAGCTAGTCCTAATTGCCCACATTTGGCCCATATCCCTCTATACCCATCTTACCCATGCAACTGTCTAAATGCTTTTTAAAAGACAAAATTGTACCCACCTTTACTACTTCCTCTGGCAGCTTGTTCCAGACACTCACCACCCTCTGAGTGAAAAAAATGCCCCTCTGGACCCTTTTGTATCTCTCCCCACTCACCTTAAACCTATGCCCTCTAGCTTTAGACTCTCCTACCTTTGGGAAAAGACGTTGACTATCTACCTTATTTATGCCCCTCATTATTTTATAGACCTCTACAAGATCACCCCTGAGACTCCTAAACTCCAGGGAAAAAAGTCCCAGTCTATCCAGCTTCTCCTTATAACTCAAACAATCAAGTCCTGGTAGCAGCCTAGTAAATCTTTTCTGCACTCTTTCTAGTTTAATAATGTCCTTTTTATAATAGGGTGACCAGACCTGTATACAGTATTCCAAGTGTGGCCTTACCAATGTCTTGTACAACTTCAACAAGATGTCCCAACTCCTGTATTCAATTTTCTGACCAATGAAACCAAGCATGCCGAATGCCTTCTTCACCACTCTGTCCACCTGTGACTCCACTTTCAAGGAGCTATGAACCCGAACTCCTAGATCTCTTTGTTCTATAACTCTCCCCAATGACCTACCATTAACTGAGTAGATTCTGTGCCAATTTGATCTACCAAAATGCATCACCTCACATTTATCTAAATTAAACTCCATCTGCCATTCATCGGCTCACTGGCCCAATTGATCAAGATCTGTTGTAATCCTTGATAACCTTATTCACTGTCCAATATACTTGGTGTCATCTGCAAACTTACTAACCATGCGTCCTAAATTTTCATCCAAATCGTTAATATAAATGACAAATAACAGTGGACCCAGCACTGATCCCTGAGGCACACCACTGGTCACAGACCTCCGGTTTGAAAAACAACCTTCTACAACCACTCTCTGTCTTCTGTTATCAAGCCAATTTTGTATCCAATTTGGCTACCTCGCCCTGGATCCCGTGAGATTTAACCTTATGCAACAACCTACCATGCGGTACCTTGTCAAAGGCCTTGCTAAAGTCCATGTAGTCAACGTTGACTGCACTGCCCTCATCTACCTTCTTGGTTACCCCTTCAAAAAAATCAATGAGACATGATTTTCCACTCACAAAGCTATGCTGACTGTCCTTAATCAGCCCCTGTCTCTCTAAATGCCTGTGGATCCTACCTCTCAGAATACCTTCTAACAACTTACCCGCTACAGACATTAGGCTCACCGGTCTGTAGTTCCAGGCTTTTCCCTACAGCCCTTCTTAAACAAAGGCACAACATTTGTTACTCGCCAATCTTCAGGCACTTCACCTGTGGCTGTCCATGATTCAAATATCTCTGTAAGAAGTCTCACAACACCAGGTTAAAGTCCAACAGGTTTATTTGGTAGCAAATATCATAAGCTTTCGGAGCGCTGCTCCTTCATCAGATGGAGTGGAAATGAATTTACACTCCATCTGACGAAGGAGCAGCGTTCCGAAAGCTTATGATATTTGCTACCAAATAAACCTGTTGGACTTTAACCTGGTGTTGTGAGACTTCTTACTGTGTTCACCCCAGTCCAACGCCGGCTTCTCCACATCAAACATCTCTGCCAGGGGTCCCACAATTTCCTCCCTAGCCTCCCACAACGTCCTGGGATACATTTCATCAGCTCCCAGGATTTATCTACCTTGATGCGCTTTAAGACTTCCAGCACCTCTTCCTCTGTAATACGTACACTCCTCATTGTGGGTCAACCCACAGCACATGGACTGCAATGATTCAAGGTGGCTCACCACCACCTTCTCAAGGGCAACTAGGGATGGGCAATAAATGCTGGCCAGCCAGCAATGCCCATGCTCACAAATGATTAAAAAACTCAGAAGTTCCTCACGTTTGATCCTCAGTTTATTCTGAGTTGGCTGATATTCAATTGGATGGCATCCGAGCAGTGTACAAATAGACAGAAACTAGAATAGTAGCTGGTCTTTTCTTCCACCCTCTTTAGTATCTTAGAATTCCATAGAATCCCTACAGTGCAGGAAGCGGCCATTTAGTCCATCGAGCCTGCACCGACAATCCCACCCTAACCCTGTAACTCCATGTACTTAACCTGCTGGTCACCCTGACACTAAAGGGCAATTTAGCATGGCCAATCAACCTAACCCAACCATTTTTGGAGTACATAACTTTATCTGACATGACACAAGCCATAAAAATGCAACTACTTGTTGAGATCCTGGGAGATCTTAAAGATAGAATCTAAATCTGTTAAGTGATTGAATGCTCATAGAAAAGTGATTTGATGTGATTTATTTTTGTCACATGTATTAGTATACAGTGAAAAGTATTGTTTCTTCCATGCTATACAGAAAAACATACTGTTCATAGAAGTAAAGGAGAGAGTGCAGAATGTAGTGTTACAGTCATAGCTAGGGTGTAGAGAAAGATCAACTTAATGCGAGGTAGGTCCATTCAAAAGTCTGATGGCAGCAGGGAAGAAGCTGTTCTTGAATCGGTTGGTACGTGTCCTCAGACTTTTGTATCTTTTGGGGCTGTACCAAAGCAGCAGTGGCAGAAGTGATGGACTTCAAGAGGACATTGGCAGGCGGGTGGAATGGGTAGATACATAGCAGGTAAAATTTAATGCAGCAGAGTGCGAAGCGATATTGACAGGAAGAATGAAGAAAGGCAAAATCAAATAAAGGACACAATTCTAAAGGGGTACAAGAGCAGAGGGATGGAGGGATATATGTGCACAAACATTGAAGGGCAGAAAACAGAGTTAATAAAGCATACCAAATCCTAGTGGCAAGTTAGAGTGAACCTGTAGAAAATATTGGTCTGCCTCAATAGGAGTATTCTGTTCAGTTCCGACTCCTGTTCCATGCTTTAGCAAGGATGTGGATACACTTGAGAAGGTGCAGGAAAGATTTACGAGGATGATCTGGTTCTGAGACACTTTAGTTAAATGGATAGAGTGGTGAAGCTGGGGGTTGTCAGAAGGTTGAGAGGAGATTTGATAGAGGTGTTCAAAATCAGGCAGTGTTTGGACAGAGTAGATATGGATAAACTGTTCCCATTGGCAGAAGGATTGAGAACTAGAGGACACCGACTTAAGGTAATTGGCAAAAGAATCAGAGGTGATGCGAGGATATTTTTTTAAAATGCAGTGAGTGATGAGGATCTGGAGTGCACTGCTTAAGAACGTGGTGGATGCAGACTCAATCGTGGTTTTCTAAAGAAAAAGTATCCAAAGAAAAACAATTTGCAGGACAAGGTGAAAAAAATAGAGTTGGACTAGATCTTACAGGGAGCTAGCGAGGATACAATTAGTCAAATAGTCTCCTTTGATTCTATGGTCCATTCAGTCTCTCACATTCAGATATACTGCAGCTTTATGGCAACCATTAATCCACCCCCTTTTAAAGTTTAAAGTTTATTTATTAGTCACAAGTAAGACTTACATTAATACTGCAATGAAGTTAATGTGAAATTTCCCTAGTCGCCACAGTCTGGCACCTGTTCAGGTCAATGCACCCTAATCAGCACGTCTTTCAGAATGTGGGAAGAAACTGGAGCACCCGGAGGAAACCCACGCAGACACGGGGAGAACATGCAGACTCCGCACAGATAGTGACCCAAGCCAGGAATTGAACCCTGGTCCCTGGCGCTGTGAAACAGCAGTGCTAACCACTGTGCCATCCGTTCCACAATCACGTGACAAAGGAAACAATAAAATAGAAAAAAAAACAGGTCCAATTCTGGGAACATCCGGGAAACTTCCAGACACACAAAAAAAACAGGCAAATACCAGAACACTGTAATAACCAATCATACCACTCACTGCTAATAAAGCCCATCTTCGACAGTCCCTCCATTCCATGAATAATCCCAGAATTCAACAAATTGTTAAAAATACAAGATAGTCACCAGCATAACATTGTTCCCATTTCTTTTAGTGCTACAGGGTGAATACGGTAAAGGATGCAGCCTGATCCAAGCCTGATCCTTGGTTCTAATCCTAGCTAAAATTCTCAACTTCAAGGGATTCAAATTGCATCAACTAGCAGCAAAGGTAACTTGGTATCACGACCACAATATTCCCTGCATCATTCCTCAAGCACCCTCTGTGGCCCTTGCTCACTTTTTGACTTATGAAAAAAAGACTTGCAATCTTGCCTTATCTATTTTGGTCAATTATCCATTAACTAACATCAATAAAAATAGATTATCTTGTCAATGTCACATTGCTATCTGTGGGAGTTACTGTTTTCAAATTGACTGCGGTTTCCTACATTACAATAGTGACGACACATCAAAAACGCTGCAAAGTATATTCGTGATGTGGAGTTGCCGGCGTTGGACAGGCGTAGGCACAGTAAGTAACCTCACAACACCAAGTTAAAGTCCAACGGGTTTATTTGGTAGCACGAGCTTTCGGAGTGTTGCCCCTTCATCAGGTGAGTGAAGAGTTCAGTTCACAAACAGGGCATATATAGACACAAACTCAATTACAAGATAATGGTTGGAATGCGAGTCTTAACAGGTAATCAAGTCTTTACAGGTGCAGACAATGTGAGTGGAGAGAGGGTTAAGCACAGGTTAAAGAGATGTGTATTATCTCCAGCCAGGACAGTTAGTGAGATTTTGCAAACCCAGGCAAGTCGTAGGGGTTACGGATAGTGTGACATGAACCCAAGATCCTGGTTGAGGCCGTCCTCATGTGTGCAGAACTTGGCTATCAGTCTCTGCTCAGTGATTCTGCGTTGCCGTGTGTCATGAAGGCCGCCTTGGAGAACACTTACCCAAAGATCAGAGGCTGAATGCCCGTGACCGCTGAAGTGCTCCCCAACAGGAAGGGAACACTCCTGCCTGGTGATTGTTGAATAAACATATTCAGACATCCTGAGGATGTAAGATACAATATAAATATCAGTCTTAATTCCACAATCACTTTTTTAAATAATTAATTTGTCAATCTGACGTACCCTCGTTATTTTTCTTGTGCATGGTAAAAGTTTCACTTTAGTTTGCTCCCCATCACCATTCTGGGTTCATTTCACTATCACCTTTTCCATTGTTTCTGAAAGCTCTCCATTATCTTTATTGTGATCACTACCTTGTAGAATTGTTGAATCTCTACAGGACAGGAGGCGGCCATTTAGCCCATCGAGTCAGCCCCACCCAGGCCCTATTTCCGCAACCCCACACATTTACCCTGCTAATCCCCGACACTAGGGTCAATTTAGCATGGCCAATCCACCTAGCCCGCACATCTTTGGACTGTGGGAGGAAACCGGAGCACCCGGAAGAAACCCACGCAGACATGGGAAGTACAAACTCCACACAGTGACCCGAGGCTGGAATTGAACCCGGTCCCTGGCGCTGTGAGGCAGCAGTGCTAACCATTGTGCCACATCATAATCATCTTCAATCCATTTTATTTGAGTCCTCATTCCTGCAATTATGGCAAATCTGTCACTAATTTCAATTTATTTGCAAATATTGACTTGGTTAGTCAACTTAACTCTGTGAAGGTCTAAAATCACATTCAAGTAGAACTCTAGACAGACAAGGAATGTCTGTCTAGAATTCTACAGGACAACGTTCCGAGCAGACAGGGAGGAGTTGGTAGGTTAAAGGAACCGTGGTGCACGAAAGCTGTGCGGGACCTAGTCAAGAAGAAAAGGAAAGCGTACAAAAGGTTCAGAGAGCTTGGTGAAGATAGGGATCTAAATGAGTATACGGCTTGTAGAAAGGGACTAAAGAAGGAAATTAGGAGAGCCAGAAGGGGTCACAAGAAGGCCTTGGCAGGTAGAATTAAGGAAAACCCCAAGGCGTTCTATAAATATGTGAAGAGTAAAAGGATGAGACGTGACGGAATAGGGCCTATAAAAGGTGAAGGTGGGAAAATTTGTACGGAACCAGTAAAAATGGCAGAGGTGCTTAATGAGTATTTTTCCTCGGTTTTCACAGAGGAGAAGGACCTGGGTGGATGTACTGCGGGCTTGCGGTGTACTGAAAAGATTGAGTATGTGGACTTTAACAAAGAGGTTGTGCTGGAATTTTTGAATGGCATCAAGATAGATAAGTTGCTGGGTCCGGATGGGATGTACCCCAGGTTACTGTGGGAGGCGAGGGAAGAGATTGCAGAGCCTCTGGCAATGATCTTTGCATCGTCGATGGAGACGGGCGAGATGCCGGAGGATTGGAGGATGTGGTTCCTATTTTCAAGAAGGGGAATAGGGATAGCCCAGGAAATTACCGACCGGTGAGTCTAACCTCAGTGGTTGGTAAGCTGATGGAGAAGATCCTGAGGGACAAGATTTATGAGCATTGAGAGAGGTTTAGTATGCTCAAGAATACTCAGCATGGCTTTGTCAAAGGCAGATCGTGCCTTACGAGCCTGGGGAGTTCTTCGAAAATGTGACTAAACACATTGACGAAGGGAAAGCGGTAGATGTGGTTTATATGGATTTTAGCAAGGCATTCAATAAGGTTCCCTATGCAAGGCTTCTAGAAAAAGTGAGAGGGCATGGGATCCAAGGGGCTGCTGCCCTGTAGATCCAGAACTGGCTTGCCCAAAGGAGGCATAGTGTATAGATGGGTCTTTTTCTAAATGGAGGTCGGTCACCAGTGGTGTGCCCCAGAGATCTGTTCTGGGACCCTTGCTGTTTGTCATTTTCATAAATGACCTGGATGAGGAAGTGGAGGAATGGGTTGGTAAGTTTGCTGACGACACGAAGGTTGGTGGGGTTGTGGATAGCCTGGAGGGATGTCAGAAGTTACAGAGGGACATAGATAGGATGCAAGACTGGGCGGAGAAGTGGCAGATGGATTTCAACCCAGATAAATGCATACTGGTCCATTTTGGCAGGTCAAAATAAAGGAGTACAATATAAAGGGAAAGACTCTTAGTACTGTAGAGGATCAGAAGGACCTTGGGGTCCGAGTCCATAGGTCTCTAAAATCGGCCCCGCAGGTGGAGGAGGTGGTTAAGAAGGCCTATGATGTGCAGGCCTTTATCAATCGAGGGATTGAGTTTAGGAGTCCGGGGATAATGATGCAGCTATATAAGACCCTCGTCAGGCCCCACTTGGAGTACTGTGCTCAGTTCTGGTCGCCTCATTACAGGAAGGATGTGGAAAAGATTGAAAGGGTGCAGAGGAGATTTACAAGGATGTTGCCTGGATTGAGTGGCATGCCTTATGAGGATAGGCTGAGGGAGCTCTGTCTTTTCTCCTTGGAGACACGTAGGATGAGAGGAGACCTAATAGAGGTATATAAGATGTTGAGAGGCATAGATCGGGTGGACTCTGAGGCTTTTTCCCAGGGTGGAAATGGTTTCTACGAGAGGACACAGGTTTAAGGTGCTGGGGGGTAGGTACAGGGGAAATGTTAGGGGGAAGTTTTTCACACAGAGGGTGGTGGGTGAGTGGAATTGGCTGCCGTCAGTGGTGGTGGAGGCAAACTCAATAGGGTATTTTAAGAGACTCCTGGATGAGTACATGGGACTTAATAGGATGGAGGGTTAGAGGTAGGCCTAAAAGGTAGGAATATGTTCGGCACAACTTGTGGGGCCAAAGGGCCTGTTTTGTGCTGTAGTTTTTCTATGTTTCTAAGTCCAGCAAATGATTTCCCACAGTAACACAATCACTAATTACTCAACTCAGTTTAACTGGAAAGGGTGCAAGAAACATTTTCAAGGATGTTACCAGGACTGAAAAGTTTGAATGAGGCTGGGACTTTTTCCTTGGAGCGTAGGATGAGGGGTAACTTAATGGAAGTTTAGATAAGGTGAATAGCCATAGCCATGGTCTTTTCCTCCAGGGTAGAGGAGTCCAAAACTCGAGGGCATAACTTTAAGGTGGGGATGATGCGTCTATGGAATGAGCTGCCAGAGGAGGGTACAATTACAACATTTAGAAGACATTTGGACAGGTACATGGATAGGAAAGGTTTAGCAGGAGATGAGCCAAACACAGGCAAATGGGACGAGTTCAGCTTAGGAAACCTGGTTGGCATGGACCAGTTGGGCCAAAGAGCCTGTTTCCGTGTATATCTCTATGACTAACCTGCTCTATACTTGCTTCTCCACTAACCAATTACCTTGGTAAAATGCCCTATTCCACATACCATTTATCGCTGTACCTTTTGCATTTATGACAGATGAACAAAGGAACAGTGTTTGGTCCGAGTCTACAAAATCATGGGCGAAATGGGATCTAGCTCCATACACTCATTAACCAGAACAGGCTTCAGGTCAATAACTAAATTATTGGTTGATCCAGCTGCTGCAACTACTTCATTCTCCAGATACTGCCAGACCTCCTGAGTATTTCCAGCGCTTGGTTTTTACATTAGCTGATGTAACTGGCAAAGTGCTGCTTCAAGCATTAAATGCAAGTTTTGAGAATATTTTCAAAGTACTGAAAGAGGAGGAAACAACTGTTAGGACTTGGATTCCAGGGGAAGAAGATGGATATTCTAATTTAGCAACAGGCAACCGAGGATAGCGAATGGGCCACAGGCCCGCCATCTCAGTGGGTCGCAAGAGATTGAAATTGGGTATGTGCACTAACCATGACTTCATGGATAAAATTAAATTCAGTTAATACATGTTGAACATTTCACTGTGGTATAGAAAATGCTTAATCCAGCATGTTAATAAAACGGTCATCAACTTCAGATGTTAACAAATGGAATCGGACTTAAAGTAGCAAGTACAAAAGTAACAAAGCTCAACATCCCATGTCCATTAGTGTTGCAACCAAGGTGGGTCTCCCAGTCTAGGGTAATTTTGCTAACTGCCCTTACATACCTTACCTTTGTGGCGTGCTGGTTGAACAGTAGCAGTGTTTTGACTGAACACAAAGCATGGCTCTTTGTGTGCAGTCAGCACACACCTCACTTCATGTGCCCTGTATCACTAGTAATACCAGCAGGAAAACAATTACATGGACAGAAACCAATGGAATCTGGGAACCCCACACATGGGCAGCAGTCAAAATGTCTCTCAGGCTGCACTCAGATTCCTGAAGGGCCATTTGTAATCCCCAGGGTTCTAAATAGTTTCTAAGATGTATTAGTTTTTCTTGCAACAGTCAGACTCTTATTACCTTGTGTAGTCTCTGTGTGGGCTATGATTTCCCATTATCTATCACTCTACAGCACTCATGTTTTCAGCCTGAAAATGATATTAATGACCATCCTCTGCTATCATGTTGGGGCTGCACGGTGGCACAGTGGTTAGCACTGCTGCCTCACAGCACCAGGGACCCGGATTCAATTCCAGCTTTGGGTCACTGTGAGAGTGGAATTTGCACGCTCTCCCCGTGTCTGTGTGGGTTTCCTCCGGGTGCTCTGGTTTTCCTCCCACAGCCCAAAGATGTGCAGGTTAGGTTGATTGGCCATGCTAAATTGTCCTTTAGTGACAGGGGGATTAGCAGGGTGAATACGTGGGGTTACGGGGAATAGGGCCTGGGTGGGATGGTTGTCAGTGCAGGCTCGATGGGCCGAATGGCCTCCTTCTGCACTGTAGGAATTCTACTCTATGACTAGTTATAGTAATGACCATTACACTGCGAGGCCTAATAGTAATTGGCACAACTTCAAAGTCCAAGTACACTGGCAACTTAGTAAAAAAGTTTATTTACAGTATATGCATATCCAAATTCCATTTGTAGTTCATAAAACTTACATATTCAAGGCACATGTATGTTTGCTGCACTACATTAAAAGGCTTATGTACAATTTCTCCTGGTTTTAAGCAATTCATTTTACTTAATAGAACAGAACATGTACGCTTGAACAGACGGACAATTATCAGCTGCAAATAACCTTCCCTCCCTTTCTCCCCCCCCCCAAAAAACCTGAAAATCTCTTTACAAATTACAAGTAACCATATTATCTTAGGTACATTATTACTTCCCAAAGAAAAATGTTTGAAGTATTTTACATAACTACAAAGAGCATGGCTTATTTCTGAGAAATACATTAGTGTATGCAGCAGCAAAGAGTAGCCATGTATCTTTTATTCAAAACCATATCACGGTCAATCCAAGAATAATGGTTAGGATTGAGTACAACAACAGGTGGAAGTATTGAATTACACATTCAAAAGGATTTAAAAAAAAATTAAACTATATGAAATTGGCACCTGGCTGCACACCCTTTCAAATGTGCTGTGACAGCATTGGACACAATGTCATTTACAGGACAGATGAAACAGACATGAAGGTATCTCTCACTCTCCCTCCACTCCTCCAGGTGCATTGCATTTGTACGTCTGTTTACTGTCTTATGTACAAACAGTTAACAGGAAAGGAAACCTTAAATGTCATGTGAACACAAGCAAGTTAAAAAATAATTTAGAAACCCTGAAACAATACAAAGCTGCGTAAACACAACCAAAGTTTATCAGAAAATATTTAATATGAAATCTATCAGCAGTCGGTAAGATGCTATCAAAAAACCGATGTCAGCAGAAGCCACTACATCTGTCTTTAGAAACTACAAAACAAGCAGTGCAATTTACACAAACTAACCCTCAATCCTCCAAGTGAATCTCTTTAACAAAGACATGTTTAGAGATTGTATATAAATCCTGAAATACAAAAGTTATGTAAACGACAGAAGTAGGTTCTATCCATCACCGCCGGTGTCTGCTATGACTCGAGTGGCTGTTGTGGTGTTTTGTGGACCTTTCATACGACCGTGATCGATCGTGCCTCCGCTCTCTGTGATGGCTCCTACTTTCTTTGTGCTTTCGAGGAAAATCTAAACGCTCTCTGGATCTACTTCTAGATCTTGACAAACTTTTACTGTAGCTCCTGCTGTGAGACCTTCTGCGTTTGTGGGAATTGTACTTGTATTCACGGATATCGTCATATTCTTTGACTTTCGGCCTGCCAATGTAAGGTGAGCTTCTTTTATGCCGTTGCGGAGGGGAATCACTGCGGCTTCTTGAGTGGCTGCGGGATCGAGAGCTGTTGGATGCAGAACGACTCCGAGTTCTTCTGCTTGCAGGGAAGAACAATCAATCAGCCCAAAACACAAATTAGTACTCAAATTATACCAAAGTACACAGAATTATAGAATGGTACAGTGCACGAGGCTATTTGGCTACCAAAAACAGCTCTCTGAAAGAGTAACTCAGCTAGTCCTACACCCGTCCCTGGATCCTGAAAGTCCTCCCTTCAGCTGTTTAATTCCCTGTTGAAAGCCCCATTAGTATCTGCCTCTACACCACACTCAGGCAATGCAATCCCAAGGCCTAAATACTCTCTCCATAAAAAGTTTATTAAAAATGAGGTCAATAGATATAGAACATAGAAAGTAAAACCAGAAAAAAAAAAATCACAGCTACACCAAGAAATGTACACTTTTGAAATATTAGCTGGGTGAAGTTGGCTAGTGAATGACCCAATGTAGATGTTTGCCAACTTTCAATACCATATCCCTCATATGTACTCCAATCCAGCTCACATAACTATATAAAGGATCACTCTTTCTTACACCCCTAAACACCCACCTGTTCAACTTCTAAACTTACTAAGAAATAAGGTGCAAGCAGCTGAGGTCTTTCCAGGGCACTGATTTATTTTCGAATGCTTTTTTATTAAAAAGGGAAGAACTCAGGAGAGAGAATTTATCTTAGACTATACCTGAAATTGGAAATCTGTTCAGAGGATTGCCACTTTTGTTTATCTACAAATTTGCAAGATAAATGTAATGAAATCCATTAAGGTTTTATTAAAGCAGATTTGTAGAAAAACAGTAAATCTTTCTAATAAATGACAATGTAGATTCTACAACAGCTCTGTCCAATTTTAAAATTGGAAATATAATCCAAATTAGTAAATTATACAGTTATTGATCTCAGACTGGTAGATCAAATAGTTCAGGTTTCAGCAGGACAGAATTCACTATTAGTTCTTCAACCAGAACACCACATGTAAACGTCCAGGTACTGGCGTGGGTCAAAGCAAAAGGGCGCTGTAACATGACCATGCAAAGCTCATACATATTCAGATTGATCTTTTGCACAAGCGCAAGAGAAATGTCTGGCACAGGCAGAGAAAGAGACACAAGTCAGTGAAATACGAACACTTTTGATTAGCATTACTTACCGCCGCCTAGGAGAATGTGATCTAGAGCGAGACCTTGAGTAACTCCGACCTTTGCTTCTACTTCGACTTCTGCTACTCTTACTCTTTTGAACACTAGAAACAAAAGTTATTTTTGGAATTTTAAAATAGGCACCTAGATTCATGACAAAACTGAGACAAGTTTTCTCTAAGATACAGGAGGAAATTCTGATAATGCCGCACGGTGTAATTGATGCCATTTTTAGGAAGCCACGAGGCCTCTTTTACCAGAAGCAACTTTCCTGTGACCAAGCAACGTGTAACTTTTTAAATAATTTAAAACTGGTCAAAATAGGAATCATTTATCTCACTATTCTCAAACTACAAAATGGGACGCAGTATTAAAGGGAATACGTCCGATATATTCTTCACTCACCCATTAAAAGGACTAGCAGATCGGGGCCATTTCTCTTCCTCATCAAGTTTTCTTCGAGCGTTTTTCATTGCCTGAATAGACAGCGGTGAAGGTTTCTCAAACTTTCCATCCTTGGGAGAATCTATAAGGTACAGATCATTTGGAGAAAACATTAGTGAATGTTTAATGTATTCAATCAGATCCTGGCCAATGGAGTCTCATAACCTCACCTATCCACTTTGGTTCAGTAACCCTTAATATCCTTGCCCAATAAAAACCTGTGTCAGATTTTAAATTGAACCCCCAGAATTGGATTTTTGGGGAGGGGCTCCATCTACCCCAACAATTATTTTAATTATCAGTCAACACAAAATTCAACGACATTAGATTACTCAAACATAACTCATATCAATCACTTGTGTTCCTGAAGACAGACTCTCAACTTTCCCACTCCCAATAAACTGATTGGCCTCAAGCAAGTTAAATGTTTTTTGCCCTTCCTTAAACAGTGATAATTGGATTTTTAAAAATTGAAATTAGGAGTAGGCCACTCAGCCCCTCAAGCCTGCTCCATCCTTGAACAAGATCGTGGCTGATCTGATTGTAACCTCCATTTCACATTCCTAAATCTAAACGGCAGAATTCCCAAATCAGGAATTTCGAAATTTAATGATACATTTGTAATTACCCCGCACCTAAGTAATACACATGTAAGTTGAAGCAATGATTTAGTTAACGCTTAGTGCAGTGAGCATTTCAGAAATCATTTGATTAATCATAAAAATATATACAAATAAATAATTGGAATTATATCACATGGCAATGCATCATATTAAGTTTGAACTATTTGAATGCTAAGTTGACTAATAACAGAACAAATGGCAAATTTAATTTTACTAAACAAAAGTTTGCACCTGGTTTTGACGATGGTGAGAAACTAGGTGGAGCGTCTAATGCAGGTGTCCCATCTGGTAAAAGACCTTTGGCTTTAGCTTTTGCTTCCTGAAGTGCCACCTTCCGCTTTTCAACTTCACTGTCAAGGTGTTCCAAATTTGCCTGCAAATTGTACATTGTAAATTGAGAACAAGCTCAAAGAAACAAAGAACATGCAACCAATATTTTTTCTCTCAGTTTCAAACCTTTTTTCTGGTGTAGAGTTTTAAGATTTTCACACAGATTTCCTTCATTTCTTCCTCACTTGTTCCGAACAATAGAAACCAATGGGGACGATTTGGGAGTGGAATCTGCAAAGAGTTAAGTCAAATTACATGGCCACAGAATTAAATGATTAGGATTCAGCCTTCTTAATGCAACCATAATTAGAAATCATAGAATTCCTACAGTGCAGGACGCCATTTGGCCCATCGAGTCTGCACCAACAACATTCCCACCCCAGGCCTTTCACGTACTTTATCTTTACAGTTAAAAGACTCAGCAGAGTCAAGTTTTATTGAAAAAACTGATCTATTTTTCAAATGTCCATCTCCCCTTGATGGAAACCACAGGAAGTGATTGAAACATCAAACATATAGGCAACATCTAAAAACTTAAGCCTCTGTTAAGAAGCTGTAGCCAGGTACTTAGAATAATCCCAAATACACAGACCGAAAGGAGTTAGATTTTGTCTGTTTAACTTGCTGGTCTTAAGTCAAGGTAATAGGGTCACCATCGTTTTTAGGTGTAGTGTGCAGGGAGAGAGGTGGCTTTTTTTTAAAAAAAGGTCAGGTTTTTTAACCCAATGATTCTCACTTGATAATGACTGGCAGCACCTGATTCACAAGATCACTGGCTACTTAGCCGTGATTTGGAATAGTTAGCCAGAAACTCTAAAACCTTATCCCATCAAAAGACAACGTGTTTCATAGAAATGTGTACACTTGTGGAGAGGAAGCAGGTGTTCACCAACCTCAAGTGCCCTAGCAGCCAAGTAGATGCAGGCGCAGGCAATGGTCTCTGGATTGTACCGGACAAACACATCTGTCCGCAGACTGTCATTCATATAATTCCTGAAATAGACAAGAAAAATGTTGCGGCAACCCACCCAATACACTGCTAATTTCTGAGTGTAACTGCTTTAGATGAAAAGCTAAAAAACCACACAGGGTTCAAAATGCTCACTTTTCTGTTATTTTTGTAAAACAACCAAAAGTAGAAGAATAAAAACAACAAAATAAATGAAGCTAAAGAATTTGGAGAAGACAAAGACCTTTAGCCAAAGATGGAGATTGGTTTGTCCATAAGAAATTAATTTAGATCAAGCACCTTTACAATTTATTGACTAGATATTACAGCTTAAAAGCAAAATGGCACATTTCCGCGGGTAACACCATCAGATAAATAAAATTTCCTAAGTGCCAATTTTCTAGCTATTCTTACATTTTGAACAAATGTTTTACCAAATGCAGATTCCACACAACACTTTGTTAATTTCTATTTTCATACTCCCCTTCTTTCAAGCACGTTGGCCAATATAAATTGCAAAATTTTCCAAAGTCTTCAATATCATTTTATACTGGAAAACTGGACACTTAGAAATGAATTAAGTCTCCCAGAACATTCCTTCCCTGATTAGTATTCCTTCATACAACTCCACTAGGAGACATTCAGAATCGACTTCAATAAAGTACAAGAATGATCACATTGACTTCAATGATCTGTTCTTGGCAACCAAGTATGTATGGATAGTTATTCATGAAATGGTAATGCTTATTAAAAATTCTAGTATAACCTTATGGCATCATTTAATAATGAAAAATAATCTGATGGAAATTTATTCTTCCACAGCTATGTTGGATAAGCCATTCTTAAAAATCTGCATGTACTGCACAAATGAGCATTTTGATCCCTGTATAGTAAGGAACATAAAAAAAAGAAAAAAAAACACAGAGAACCCATTTTAACCTCCATGCTGATCTACTCACTGGCCTGCTCTCGTGATAAACCAATACAACTCAAGACATGCAATGTAAAATTAAGACATACTTAAAAACATCCATATTTCATGAAAGTCTTGAGATAATGATCCATGCTAGAATATCTGCACTTCGTCTCCTTGATCACAAATGTATGTAAATCGCAAAAAAAAGTTTTTCCATGCACCAGCAATACTCCAGTCACTGATATCTTCTCAAGCCTGTACAGATCAAAGATCAATTCTTTGAACACTTGAAATCAGTCTTTATCCAATCTTAAGGGCCACGCAATCAAATATGGAAGCACTCTTCTTGGTAACTGTCGCATTTGACGCAAATACTTAGTGAAAGCATTTTCAATTCTCCCCAGTCTTCTTTAGTGACAACAGCACAGAATAATTCTTCTTGCTCATAGTCCCAGAATTCAAGATTCAGCCAAATCAGAAATTGAGAAGCTGCAAGATATCACAGGTGCTGCACAACAGTCAGAAGAGTTTCAACAGTCTCATTAACAGTCTTTGATTAGGTTTTCTTCCATTACAGCAATTATTAAAAATAGATTGTTACATAATTGTCTATAATAAAACATTGAAAGCTATTATATATTAAACATTAAAATTACAATAGAAACATTACTTTTAAATTTAACATTTAAATTTATAAAACAAATCAATATTTCAATTTCTACATATATTAATAACTGTTTAACACAAGAAGCAGTTGGCCAGTTACTATATACCACCTCTCACTAGACAGTCAGCCTTCTTGGAGGAGAACCTGCAATGGATTGGTTCAAAGTGGCAGCCAGTTAGGGCCATCCTGGCATCAAAGTGCTTGGAGGGCAGTTCAGAAGTCTTAGTCACTTACCATCAGGGTCTACCCTTTGATCGAAAGAGTAGAAAAAAAGAGAAGTTAAAATGGGTTCTCAATTAAGCAAATGCTACACCAGCCATAAAAAGACTAGTGAGCAGAAATATGAAACGTTATCCTAGTAAGATTTTTACACAAATCAGGTGTGCATGTTTGAAAAATAAGATTCAACAATCTAGCAAACCACATTCCCCCCCTACCCCCAAAAGTGACTAGAGCACCATCTCTCTCTGATAAATGGAATTAATGTAATTGAACAGAAGTTGTTACTGGTACGTTAACATGTTCTCACTTCTGCCAAGATGGACTCAACAAGTTAACTCTGCATTTGTTTCCATAGAAACCCTACAGTGCAGGAGGCAGCCATTTGGCCCATCGAGTCTGCACCGACAACAATCCCACCCAGGCCCCATAACCCCATGTATTTACCCTATTAATCCCCCTGACACTACGGGTCAATTTCACATGGCCAATCCACCTAACTTGCACATCCTTGGACTGTGGGAGGAAACCCATGCAGACAAGGGATGAATGCGCAAACTGTACACAGACAGTGACCCGAGGCCAGAATTGAACCCAGGTCCCTGGCACTGAGGGGCAGCAGTGTTAACCACATGGTAACTTTCTGATCTTGACTGTGTGTCAAGGAAACGAATAACAAAGGAAAGGACCTTTCCACAAAGTAAAGGAATCATATACATTTCCAAAATGCTCGGATCAGTCACTGAACACTATCCTGCATTCCCTTGCTGACAAGACCAGCAGAGGCCTGGTTAAAGGTTGCCAGCCTGCCCACAAGCCAGGGAATGGTGCAGAGAAGGACTGGGGAGGAGAGAAACATATAGATACATATTTCTGCCACTGTCTTTGCTGGTCATCTAAAAAAACAAAGAAAATCAACTTACCATGCAGTCTGGACCAGAGGCCGGTTACGTTCACATTCTAACACCTGAAGGTACATAACGATAATCTGGAAGATACAGGTTATAGAGTTACAACTGAACCTCATTTTGTCATTAGTGGGAGTGCCTGTAAACAGAACCCAAATACCATTTAACACTGTCCCCATTTTTCACTTCAATTGACTATTTTCTTTCATCTA
This sequence comes from Mustelus asterias, assembly GCF_964213995.1. Taxonomy (NCBI): domain Eukaryota; kingdom Metazoa; phylum Chordata; class Chondrichthyes; order Carcharhiniformes; family Triakidae; genus Mustelus; species Mustelus asterias. The sequence continues at coordinate 27,016 of NW_027590784.1, forward strand.
AGCAACTGAAGTGCCACATTTATCACTGAAGGCACACCTTTGCAAAGACTCAGTGGAGACAAATGATTTTATTTTCATTAAAAAAGCTAATTCCAAAAATATATTAAATTCTCCTGTCGTGGTTGTAAATATAGTAGCATGCACAGCAATGCAGTTCTGCAGGAGTATTATGGCCTGTAGCAGTGAAGCACAGAACCAGCTACGAGTTCCAGTTAAAGCCGTGAATGACATTTAAACCCACTTACTTTCATTTGAATTGCAAGACGGGAAAAGTGCACGGTATCAAAGCTTTTCTGCAACACAGGGCTTATTTAACCAGTTATTGTTAATTTCAAAAGAATAATGGGGTTGCAAAGCAATTTTCCTAACACTTAAAAAGGTGCCTAAAATGCGTGAAACAGGTATTTTGAGAGAGTTGCATTCAAAGTTACACGTACATGCCCTCAAGTTCAGTCTGCCAGATCGACATTCAGCCTCCAAATAAAAATATTATCTGCCAGAAACAGATCAGAGCAAAGATTTGCTCCTCACCATCTCGTCACTGCCCCCATGCCCTTCCAAGGTCCAGCGTGCACTGAAGAATTGACTTTTTTAAAAAAATAAGTGTTGTCAATGTATGCAAAAATACAACAGTGAACATAAACCAGCTTACAAAACAATACTTTCAATATGCAGTGGGAAGATTTGTACCCAAACTTTCTGATACAACTGGCATGTCATTCCAATGTTTCTAATTGGCTTTGATTTAAATTTAAGATGTTAAATTCTACAGTCCAACATCCAGGACCAGGACAAGGTCCAATGGGAATGTATAAAATATAGACTACATTATATCCACTGGGCCCCAATAACCAAAACATGGCTCTTCAGCCGCTATTGGAGATGAAAGGCTGAAAATAATTTCTGAATTGCAAGCTCAAGACCAAAAAGTACTAGAACCATTTGCTCAAAGCCAAATAAACTGTCTAACGCAGTGGGTTTCCACTTTATTAGTTATATAAAAATTGTATGATTGGTTCTTTCCAAGTCTTCCCTTTGCTTTACAAGGGAAGCTATTACAAGAGGGCATAACTATAGGGTTCGTGGTGGGAGATATAGGAAGGATATCAGAGGTAGGTTCTTTACGCAGAGAGTGGTTGGGGTGTGGAATGGACTGCCTGCAGTGATAGTGGAGTCAGACACTTTAGGAACATTTAAGCGGTTATTGGATAGGCACATGGAGCACACCAGGATGATAGGGAGTGGGATAGCTTGATCTTGGTTTCAGATAAAGCTCGGCACAACATCGTGGGCCGAAGGGCCTGTTCTGTGCTGTACTGTTCTATAAATCTGGAACTGATAGTTAAGTCAAACTCAGCAAAACTCCAGAAAAACATCTAGCTGTGTTAACCTTCAAACAGACATCAAATACCCCAATTCCAGTTGAATGTCATAGACCTGCATGACAACCATACCTTTCTTTCACCACAGAAGCAGCCTAAACTGCTGAGCTTTTCCAGCATTTCCTGATTTCATTTCAGATTTCCAGCATCTTCAGTGCTTTGCTTTCTAAGTCAAGTACTCCGTATCGCCCAACAAAACCCAGTGTCCAGATCGGTTAAAAACAGTCAAAATTCACAATAAAACAAGTTTTACCAGCAAAGGCTAGAACCCATAAATTCTGACTAATGCTCACATAGTAGGACTTCCTCCAAAATTGTCAGGGCTGTTGCAACCTTTAAACTTAAATAATGCAAGAATGCATTATAATCAAAATGCATTTAAACAAATACGTGCTTGTGCCTTTATGTAGCAAAATCAGTATTCCTGATAATGTGCTAGAAGTAGCACATTGCTGTAAAAATAATGCAGTAAAGAACTGGGTTTGATTAATCCCATGTACAAAAATCTATCACATGGCAGAAAATTAAATGCTCAATTGAAATAACCAAAAGCTGTAAATTAATCTGTGTCCTTGAAGATCTGGGCTCACCGTTGACAAAAGTGAAGAGGCCACAATAGTTTAGACTAAGCTCTGCTTTCCAAACAAGTACCCAAGTGAACAAAACAAAAGACTTAGAAAATAAGCTTGTTATATCTCAAACAGCAGGTTAAACTGACGAACCTTGTGAGGGTGCTTGACATGAACACAGAATCCCAGCTCCTTTAGCACTCGTCTTTCTGCCTTTATGACTTGATTCTTTAGGTTGACATAACTCTGGTCCAAAAGAAGTGGTACAGGAGACCTGACATAACAGAAAACCATATCAGTTTAAAATATTGATCTTTATGCTAATACTAGATATTTCAATAGTCAATAATTATACGCTCACATTAATCAGGAAATTTCAGGACAAAATTTCAACAAGTTCTCAAAATTGCCAAATATTGTTTTCACATTCTCCCATGACATTCCTCATGTTGGTTTCTTCCATTTAAACACTCCTGAAATGTTTTTGTGTGACTTAATGCAATTGACATTAATCTCAATGACATGCCCTTCATACATTGAACATTTAAACAGAAATCAGCTGATTGTGCTAAAGAATTCAAGAAAATAGCTTCATGCCCATTGCCAGGTATTCAGAAATTGCTTCGAAAGCCAAAGTGCTTTAACGGCAACCACCAATTTCAAGAATGTGGGTTAAAAATATGTTCCATGTATTGTTTTGAAAATAAAGTTCATGCTCTAAATTAGCTCTTTCTGGACAGAGGAGCAAATTTTTGAGATGTGGCGTGGACGGTGGCACAGTGGTTAGCATTGCTGCCTCACAGCGCCAGGGATCCGGTTTCAATTCCAGCCTCGGGTGACTTTCTCCCCATGTCTGCATGGGTTTCCTCCAACACTCCAAAGATGTGCAGGTTAGGTTGATTGGCCATGGTAAATTGTCCAATGGTGTCTGGGGGGGTTGCAGGGTAAATACGTGGGGTTAAGGGGATAGGGCCTGGGTGGGGCTGTTGTTGGTTCAGGCTTGATGGGCTTCCTTCTGCACTGTAGGGACTCTATGATCTATGATGTGATGAACAATAGCAGCTATTCTTCCCTACATACATAGTCAGAGGTTTACAGTATGGAAACAGGCCCATTAGCCCAACTTGTCTATATCGCCCAGTTTTTTTTACACTACTAAGCTAGTCCCAATTGCTCGCATTTGGCCAATATCCCTCTATACCCATCTTAACCCATGTAACCGTCTAAATGCTTTTTAAAAGACAAAAAATTGTACCAGCCCCTACTACTACTACCTCTGGCAGCTTGTTCCAGACACACACCACCCTCTGAAAAAATTGCCCCTCTGGACCCTTTTGTATCTCTCCAATCTCACCTTAAACCTATGCCCTCCAGCTTTAGACTTCCTTACCTTTGGAAAAAGATGCTGACTATCTACCTAATCTATGCCCTTCATTATTTTATAGACCTTCATAAGATCACCCTTAAGCTTCCTACGTTCCAGGGAGAAAAGTCCCAGTCTATCCAGCCTTTCCTTATAACCCAATTCATCAAGTTCCGGTAGCATTCTAGTAAATCTTTTTTAGTTTAATATCCTTTCTATAATAGGGTGACCAGAACTGTGGCCTTATCAATGTCTTTTACAACTTCAACAAGACGTCCTAACTCCTGTATTCAATTTTCTGACCAATGAAACCAAGCATGCCAAATGCCTTCTTCACCACCCTGTCCACCTGTGACTCCACTTTCAAGGAGCTATGAACCTGTAACCCTAAATCTCTGTTCTATAACTCTCCCCAAAGTCCTACCATTAACTAAGTCCTGCCCTGGTTCGATCGACCAAAATGCATCACCTCGCATTTATCTAAATTAAACTTCATCTGCCATTCATCGGCCCAATTGATCAAGATCCTGTTGCAATCCTTGATAACCTTCTTCACTGTCCACTATGCCACCAATCTTGGGGTCATCTGCAAACTTACTAATCATGCCTCCTAAATTCTCATCCAAATCATTAATATAAATAACATAACAGTGACCCAGCACCGATCCCTGAAGCACACCGCTGGTCACAGACCTCCAGTTTGAAGAAACAACCCTCTACAACCACCCTCTGTCTTCTGTCATCAAGCCAATTTTGTATCCATTGGTTACCTCACCCTGGATCCTGTGAGATTTAACCCTATACGACAACCTACCATGTGGTACCTTGTCAAAGGCCTTGCTAAAGTCCACGAAGACAACGTCGACTGCATGGCCCTCATCTACGTTTTTGGTTACCTCTTCAAAAAACTCAATCAAATTTGAGGTGCATGATTTTCCACTCAAAGCCATGCTGACTGTCCCTAATCAGTCCTTGCCTCTCTGAATGTCTGTAGGCCCTGTCTCTTCGAATACCTTCCAGCAACTTGCCCCCTACAGATGATAGGCTCACTGTCCTGTACTTCCCAGGCTTTTCCCGGCAGCCCTTCTTAAACAAAGGCACAACATTTGCTACCTTCCAATCATCAGGCACCTCACCTGTGGCTGTTGATGATTCAAATATCTCTGCTAGGGGATCTGCAATTTCCTCCCTAGCCTCCCACAACATCCTGGGATACACTTCACCAGGTCCTGGGGATTTATCTACCTACCTTTAAGATTTCCAGCACCTCCTCCTCTGTAATATGTACACTCCTCAAGACATCACTATTTATTTCCCCAAGTTCCCCAACATCCATGACTTTCTCAACAGCAAATTGATTGAAACAGGTTGAATGGCCATAGTAAATGATCTTTCAATCGGAGAACGTAAATCCAAGTTACTTATCAGTCAATACAGTATTTGTAATCAAAACCAACCTTGGCATGGTTAAAAGAACAATTTTCAGGGCAGTTATTAAATTCACAGAATCCCTACAGTGCAGAAGAGGCCATTCAGACCATCGAGTCTACACTAACTCTGACAAGAGTATATCACCCAGGCCCTCCCCCGCTATATCCCCATAACCCCACACATTTCCCACGGCCAATCTAGCTAACCTACACATCTCACCAGGGGGCAATTTAGCATAGTCAATCTATCTGATCTGCACTGCTTTGGACTGTGAAAGGAAACCGGAGCACCCAGAGGAAATCCACGCAGAAACAGGGAGAATGTGCCACCTCCACATAGTCACCCAGGGCCAGAATAGAACCCAGGTTCCTGGTGCTGTGAGGCAGCCGTGTTAACCATTGTGCCACAGTGCCGCCCTAAATTTTTTTTTAAAAGATCATACAGTCAGGGGACTGCTCAATTTAGGATCCAGATCAAATATCGCTTCCAGCTTGGAATTTTCAACTAACCCTTTTGGTAACTTCAGGATCTGCCGTTTTAGCTAAGTTTTATGCTCATGAACCATGTAAACATTTGCAACTTACTTCTTCTCCCTGAGTTTCCGCAAATGATGAAATACATTGATGACATCCCGAATGCGCCGAGGATCTTCTTCAATTTTAGATGCCAAATGAACGCAAGCCATTGATAATATCTGTTGTGAGAAAAAGATATTAAAAGTTTCCATTTTTAAGTGACCTTTTTACTTGTATTCCAACTGCATTTTTGTAACTCCAATAGGTGCTTACCTAATCACATATTGGTTCCACATAGATTTGTCTGCCTTTTAAAAATTACATTCCTCATCTAATATTTTTGATCAATATTACATCCACTTCATAAATGCCAATTGTACTGCTGCGATTACTGATCAGATACACCAACAATAACTTAAGGCCATAAAGTTTTCAAATTCAGAACTGCGTTTACAGTCACATTTGTTGTACTTCCAGATATGGCTGCCAATTTACGTGCAGCAAGGTTTTGCCAACAGCAAATTAATGAATCAAGAAATAGGATCAGGCCATAGTGCTCCTAATGCCTACTCAGCCATTCAAGGTAACGGTTGAACTACTAAATTAATTCCACTTTCCCACTCAATTTCCACTACCTTGATTACCTTAATGTGTGAAAGTTTATTGACCTTAGCTTTGAATACACTGAATAATTGAGCACCCACTGCCCTAGGTTGATAAAAGCTTGTGAATATATTGAAATTAAATGAGGAAATTTCTAAGCTCGAACATAAATAGCCCACCTCTTATCCCGAGACCATGGCTCTCCATCCAGGGAAAATAACTCCTCAGCATCTACTCTGTCATGACCTCATCAGAATTTTATATATTTCAATGAGATCATCTGTCATGCTTTCAGAGACGATACACCCTACTCTCTTCAAATCCCCCTCTTACTCATTAAGTTTATCGTTCCTATGTTAAGGAATCTAAAACCAGCACATACCTAATTGCAGCAAGACTTCCTTACTCTCATACTGTGACCACCGTGCTATAAAGACGTATACCATTTGCCTTCCTAATGGCTTGCTGTACACGGCATGATCTTGCTCGTATTCGTGTGAGGACATCAAGGAGTCCCCCTGAATTTGATTTATTGTCACATGTATTAGTATATAGTGAAAAGTATTGTTTCTTACACGCTATACAGACAAAACAATGTTCATAGAGAAGGAAAGGAGAGAGTGCAGAACGTAGTGTCACAGTCATAGCTAGGGTGCAGAGAAAGTTCAACATAATGCGAGGTAGGCCCATTCAAAAAGTCTGATGGCAGCAGGGAAGAAGCTGTTCTTGAGTCGGTTGTTACATGACCTCAGACTTTTGTATCTTTTTCCCAACGGAAGGTGGTGGAAGAGTGCATGTCCGGTGTGTGTGGGGTCCTTAATTATGCTGCCAACATTTCGCAATCTTTAATATTTAAAAAAATATTATTTCTCACATTCTTCCTACCAAAGTAGATTGTTTCACATTTCTGCACATCATACTCTTTCTACCCTCTTCTTGCCCACTCACTTCACTAGTCTATACCTCTCTCCCTTCCTTTCTATCCCCCTCATAAAACTCAATTTTTGGATCGCCAGCAAATTTGGATATATTACACTCAAAGATTCAGTATGCAAGAGGGTTAAATTTTACTGAGCTAAAATGGTCTTTGTCCTGAGTTAAAATGTGTTACCTTGTCACAAGAGCTTCTGAAGAATCCAGTCACCACCCCCTTATTTTTCAGTAGTCTGTTGGGAAACTCCATTTGAATGCACACCAATTTTACATATACCAGCAAGCAATTCAGACGACGTGTGAAAATAGACTATGAATGCCAGCAGGTTACAGACCTGGGGAACCATACCAGTGTCCAATCCTGGCTTCACCCAATACCTAGACATTCAAGTTTTCCAGCAAGGGTAAACAGATGGCCATTGGGAACAAGAAAGGTGGAAAAAGTACAAAAGCAGCCAAAGTGAGGATGAAAATAGAAAAATAACGCCCAAACATGACACAAGTGAAGCAACATACTGTGAATGCTTCATTGGGTCTCATATAAAATTTAAGTATCCAAACAATCACACAAAGATAATGTGCTACACCATTTACACTAGATAATTCCAAGATACATAGAGGAAATATATCAATTTACACTATCGGTATTTCACCTCAGTCAGGAGCCAATGGAATAACTCCAAATATACATTGCAATTATATATTATACAACACAAGCAAACTTAACCAGACAAATGTGCAGCTTGACGAATAGTTCTAAAGAGTCAAATGGACTCGAAATGTTGTCCTCTCTCTGTACCAATGCTACCAGACCTGCTGTTTTGTTTCAGATTTCAGCATCCAGTGTTATTGACTGACAAATAGTGACTTATTTGAATCAAATATCTCAAGCAGCAGAATTCGCCATTACAGCCACCACTAAGTGGAGGTTAAATGAGAAGCAAAATCGCCAAAATGTTTCTAATTAGCACATCCTGAATCAGACAGCAATTTCACATGTAGCACTCACTTTTCGGATCTTCAGGAAGGTTGCACAGCATGTGCATTACATTTAGGTGAAGTTTGCCCTAGATTTTGCCATATATCAACTATATTGCCTTTTGGTCTTCCTGACACCCAATTTGTCTCTCCAAACTAGATGGTCCAATGCTACATGGCAAAATGCCCATGGGGGAAGATGGTGATATCATTATGTCAATGGACTAGTAATCCAGAGACCCAATCTAACGTTCTGGGGACATGGGCTCAATCCCATGTGACAGGTGGTGGAATTTAAATTCAATAAAATCTGGAATTGAAAACCAGTCAAAGCAACAGTAAAAATACCCATCTGATTTACTGATGTCCTTAAGGAAATCTGCCATCGTTATCCATTCTGGCTTACACGCGACACCAGACCCACAGCAATGTTGTTGACACTTCCAAAACCCTCTGAAATTACCTAGCAAATCACTTAGTTCAAGGGTTATTAGGGGCAGGTAACAAATGCCAACCTTGCCAGGAACACCCACACCCCACGAACGAATACTTTAAAAAAAAAAACTGCTTCCTATGGCAACATAGCATTTTGCTCCAAAGTGAAAATCTGGCTCACTCCCTCCTGCTCCCCCACCCCAAAAATCTGTTTCTCAAAAGACAAGTTAATCTCAGTAGTCTGACAAATCATTTTCTGTCAAAATCATTCCTCCCAGCAGAAAATGGTGATCCACCCAAAAAGAAAATGAGAAGCGAAGGAGAAAAGCATCACAGAACAGAGAAAAGCACCACAGAATAGAGAGCATGTATCATCTGACTTATGCAAAAAATACAAATCTTGCGTATGATTTAAGCTGATTGATGAGGGTAGGGCAGTGGATGTTGTCTACATGGACTTCAGCAAGGCCTTTGACAAGGTCCCTCATGGCAGACTGGTGCAGAAGGTGAAGTCGCATGGGATCAGAGGTGAGCTGGCAAGGTGGATACAAAACTGGCTCGGTCAAAGAAGACAGAGGGTAGCAGTGGAAGGGTGCGTTTCTGAATGGAGGGCTGTGACAAGTGGTGTTCCTCAGGGATCAGTGCTGGGACCGTTGCTGTTTGTAATATATATATTATATATATATATATATAAAAATGATTTGGAGGAAAATGTAACTGGATTGATTAGTAAGCTTGCGGACGACACAAAGGTTGGTGGATTTGCGGACAGCGATGAGGACCATCAGAGGATACAGCAGGATATAGAGCAGTTGGAGACTTGGGCGGAGAGATGGCAGATGGAGTTTAATCCGGACAAATGTGAGGTAATGCATTTTGGAAAGTCTAATACAGATAGGAAATATACAGTAAATGGCAGAATCCTGAGGAGTATTGATAGGCAGAGGGATCTGGGTGTACAGGTACACAGGTCACTGAAAGTGGCAATGCAGGTGGAGAAGGTAGTCAAGAAGGCATACGGCATGCTTGCCTTCGTCGGCCAGGGTACTGAATTTAAAAATTGGCAAGTCACGTTGACGCTTTACAGAACCTTAGTGAGGCCGCACTTGGAATATAGTGTTCAATTCTGGTCACCACACTACCAGAAGGATGTGGAGGCTTTGGAGAGGGTACAGAAAAGATTTACCAGGATGTTGCCAGGTATGGAGGGCATTAGCTACGAGGCGAGGTTGGAGAAACTTGGTTTGTTCTCACTGGAGCGACGGAGGTTGAGGGGAGACCTGATAGAAGTCTACAAGATTATGAGAGGCAAGGACAGAGTGGATAGTCAGAAGCTTTTTCCCAGGGTGGAAGAGTCAATTACTAGGGGGCAAGTTTTAAAAGAGATGTACAAGGCAGATTTTTTACACAGAGTGGTGGGTGCCTGGAACTCGTTGCCGGGGGAGATAGTGGAAGCGGATACGGTAGTGACTTTTAAGGGGCGTCTTGACAAGTACATGAATGAGATGGGAATAGAGGGATATAGTCCCTGGAAGCATAGGGGGTTTTAGTTAAGTCAGGCAGCATGGTCGGTGCAGGCTTGGAGGGCCGAAGGGCCTGTTCCTGTGCTGTAATTTTCTTTGTTCTGTGTGTCGCAATTACTTCCCAGAACACTTTTATCATATGACTTATTGCAAGCAATATTATGCTATTGCATATGCAACAAATTTAGGGGAGAAAAATCTGCTTAAAACCAGACTTCCAAATACAACAGCTGGAATGATCAAGCTAGATTTTGCATATTTTAATAAAAATCTGGATCCCAATCCCATAGGTGACTCAACAACATTGAATTTATTGATTTAAATTCACTTCATTATGTGCTTGAATAGTACATTTCTAAATTGGTTTATAAGAGTGAACCAACTACAATGAGATGAAGATTTGCACTGATTGAAGTCTACCAATCTAAGTGTGATATAGTAGGGACACAAGCCAAAGCTTAGATACTTATAAGGAAAAAGAAAGCTTTCACCAGGTTTGTCTTGTACACCTCCTAATATTTTCTTCAATGGCAACTTTGACTGGCAGAAGCAACGTGAATCCTCCCCCAAAGTCCCAACTACATTAAAATAAAACTGTACATAGATAACATACTGAACATTCTGAATATCCCTCTGGAATCCAATTTCAGTTCAAACTCTTACCTCCATGGGGTGCTTCACAAAGGATTTTGAATAAAAGAAGCGCTGAAATAAAACTTGTCCTGTTGCCATTGCCACCTAGATCCATAAAGAGAACACAATCAGCCCAAAAAATTCAGATAACGCAAGAACATAAGAAATGGAGTAGGCCATCTGGCCCCTCGAGCCTTCTCTGCCATTCAATAAGATCATGGCTGATCTTTTCGTGGACTCAGCTCCACTTACCCGCCCGCTCACCATAACCCTTAATTCTTTTACTGTTCAAAAATTTATCTATCCTCGCCTTAAAAACATTCAATGAGGTAGCCTCAACTGCTTCACTGGGCAGGGAATTCCACAGATTCACAACCCTTTGTGTGAAGAAGTTCCTCCACAACTCAGTCCTAAATCTGCTTCCCCTTATTTTGAGGCTATGCCTCCTAGTTCTAGTTTCACCCGCCAGTGGAAACAACTTCCCTGCTTCTATCTTATCTATTCTGTTCATAATCTTATGTTTCTATAAGATCACCCCTCATTCTTCTGAATTCCAATGAGTATAGCCCCAGTCTACTCAGTCTCTCCTCATAAGCCAACCCTCTCAACTCCGGAATCAACCTAGTGAATCTCCTCTACACCCCCTCCAGTGCCAGTATATCCTTTCTCAAGGAGACAAAAACTGTACACAGTACTCCAGGTGTGGCCTCACCAGCACCTTATACAGCTGCAACATAACCTCCCTGTTTTTAAACTCCATCCCTCTAGCAATGAAGGACAAAATTCCATTTGCCTTCTTAATTACCTGCTGCACCTGCAACCAACTCCTTGAGATTCCTGCACAAGGACACCCAAATCCCTCTGCACAGTAGCATGCTGCAATTTTTTACCATTTAAATAATAGTCTATTTTGCTGTTATTCCTGCCAAAATGGATGACCTCACATTTACCAACATTGTACTTCATCTGCCAGATCCTCGCCCACTCACTTAGATTATCTATATCCCTTTGCAAACTTTCAGCATCCTCTGCACACTTTGCTCTTCCACCCATCTTAGTGTCATCTACGAATTTTGACACACTACACTTGGTCCCCAACTCCACATCATTTATGTAAATCGTAAACAATTGCGGTCCCAACACTGATCCCTGAGGCACACCACTAGTCACTGATCACCAACCAAAAAAACAGCCATTTACCCCCCCCTTTGCTTTCTGTTAGTTAATCAATCCTCTTTCAATGCTAATACATTCCCCGTAACACTGTGCACCTTTATCTTATGTGGCAGTCTTTGGTGTGGCACCTTTAATTCAGTGCCTTTGGTGCAACACCTTAAAAGGCACCAGATGCCTTTAATTCAATATTAGTCTGGAGAACTGAACCCATTATACAAGTTAATTTGCATCACTACTTTTCTGGCTAATTAAAAAAAAGATTTAATTCAGTCCTGCAAATTTACAAATCGGCTCAAGTAAACTCTTCAATTTTCAAGTCATTTCCATTTAAGCTACCTTTCATCATTCATTGAAGTGTTTAAATCTTATAGTACTTTAGCATTCTGGTTATTGTACTGAACTAGCAGCAGTTCACGTAAAATCCCACAATGGTAAGTCACAAGGCTGAATTTCTTGCATCTATCACCACAAAGCGACTGAAAACTGCTGGACTGCCTTAACCCCAAAGAAAAGCAGCTGTCCCTACCTGCTCTGGCCTACATATGACTCGAATCCCACACGAAATGGTTGACTTTCAAGGCCCTGTGAGGCAGCCTTACAAACCACTCACGTAAAAAAAATTTCCCCAGTGTCACATTTTCTCAGGATAAGTAAAAATGGGCAATAAACAAAACCATGTTAACACTAACATTACAAGAGAAAAACATCTATATTCTAAGATGAGTATCAGCACTTAAAAGTATAACAATTTTCTATGACCCATTTTGATTATTAAAATTTATCTTTTGTCCTTTCAAATTGAGTTATTTCATGGAATATTCTAAATCATATTACTGAATAAACTCCAATTAGCCCATCAGTGATGATCACAACTAGCAATTTGAGATAAGGAAACTAACACCACCACACAATGGAGACTGGAAGAAAAACATGATGGTGACTCATACACATGTTTCAGCATTTAATATTGTGATGAAGGACTAAAAAGTGGTGCGTTAAGCGCCCACGTCTATTAATTCATTAATTCCCGCATGATTTTTTTTGGGGGGAGGGGGCTGAAGCTGGGGTTCCCCACAACGTGTCTCAGAGACAGATCTTTGTTGTCTCTCGAATGCAGAAATAGAAAAATGATCGAGCACAAAAAAAATGAAGTCATTAAAGACCACCATGTCGCAATCAGAATCCCAACTGGATCTAAATTTACACAATGAGACCAACACGTCAATCCAGACTAAGGTGGGTTCTGAGAACCTACAAGTGGCCTTGACCCAATTTCTTGTTTTTCACTCTTACACAACGACGCCAGCACAAAGCCCCAAGATTATTTACAGCAATTTGAAAAGGGTGGCAGCAAATTGCGTATCTAAAGTCACCGTTTTAACCATCTTAATCCAAGTCCGGGGAACTCGGCAGCTTCAGTCATTCTGAGGCGCCGCCATGGTTCCCCCATCGACATTCACCATCTCTTCCGCCCTCAATTTGGGGATTATAGCCCGCAACAACTCCCCACAATCGCCAAAACTACCGAGTAAAAAGAGCCCTAGACAAAGCTTCGCTGCCACACGCTGTAATCCACGGTGCCAGCCACTTCCCCCGGAGCCCAGGAGCGGAGGCAGCGAGGCCTGCTTGGCCCCCCCTGGGCCTACCTGAGGGAGTTTCAACAAGATGCCGGCCGCTTGGATTAACTCGCATCCCACTATCCTCAGGTCGGTCTCCACCTCCGGGTCCAGCCCGTCCGACACCGAGGCCGTCAGTGAGAGTTTCTCCTCCGAGATGAGGCAGTTTTCCAGGGTCAGGGCGATACTCGAGTACAGTTTGTCTCCGATCAGGATCCCGCTAGCCGCCATTTTGTCGTTCCCCCCCCTCCGTTCCGCTCCTCGCGCGCCGGCTCCCACCCGGCCACTTCCGGCCCCGCTCGGCGGAAGTCCCACCCCCTCCGCGGCGCCATTGGCGGATCCCGCCCCCATTTGTCCCGATTCCGGACGCTGATTGGTCCGGGGTGCCGTCAATCACCTCCCCCACCCTCCGGGCTTGACTCCTCCATCTTGTTTTCTGGCTGATGGACAGCAGCTCCTCACCCACAGCGGCAGCGCCTCACCCAGAGCGGCAGCGCACCGACCTGGAGACGGGGGAGTGAATAATTCTCCGCTTTAAATATTTGACGTGATGGAAAAACAGTAAAAAGATCCGCCCCGTCTTGAGTCATGCCATTCAGCTGAAGAGGATGACGCAGATCAAAAAGATAACTTCCCCTCCCCCACCATTCAGAGAGTTTCATTGAGAATATGTAAGCTTTGGCATAAAAATAAATAATTTTGGGAGAGTATAAGTAACAGAGAATATGCTACATCTAGGAACAGGAGGACATTTAACCCTCTTACTCTCCTCAGTCTGTTCATGGACTGAATTAGAGCGCAGAAGGATGCCATTCAGCCCGCTGATTCTGTGCCAGTTCTCTACAAGAACAAGACGCATTGTAACTGCTGAGATATTCCAGCATTTTCTGTTTTTGTTTCAGATTACAAGATCCGCAGTATTTTGCCTTTATATTTCTATTCCCGATCCTAATCATTTGCTGCTTAAAATGTGTTCCCTCATGTTATAGTAGGTCCCTTTGATTTTCTATCAATGTCCTCTGTTTCTTGATCATTTTACTAATGAGAACAATTTCTCTATTTACTCTGTATCAACCCCTCATAATTTTGAATACTTCTACCAAAATGCTTCTGTAAAGTGAACAATTCCAGTTTCTGCAATCCATCCATAAAACTAAAGTTAGCTCAGGGACCATTCCCTGAAGCGTCCAGAACACTAACATTTTGATTTGATTTGATTTATTATTGTCACATATTAGTATACAGTGAAAACTATTGTTTCTTGCGCGCTGTACAGACTAAGCATACCATTCATAGAGAAGGAAATGAGAGTGCAGAATGTAGTGTTACAATCATAGCTAGGGTGTAGCGAAAGATCAACTTGATGCAAGGTAGGTCCATTCAAAAGTCTGATGGCAGCAGGGAAGAAGCTGTTCTTGAGTCGATCGGGACATGACCTCAGACTTTTATATCTTTTTTTTGATGGAAGAAGATGGAAGAGAGAATGTCGGGTGCGTGGGGTCCTTAATTATGCTGGCTGCTTTACTGAGGCAGGGGGAAGTCAGAATCAATGGATGGAAGGCTTGTTTGCGTGATGGATTGGGCTACATTCACGACCTTTTGTAGTTTCTTGCGTTTTTTTGTAGTTTCTTAACATCGTTGCTAAAGTGTGGTGCCCAGAATTGCGCAAAAACGGACAGCAGGGAGAATAAGAAAAGTGATATGTGGAGAAATCAAGAGCCAGAATCAGATGACACAGTAAAAAATAGTAGGAACAGGACAAGGAACATTAAAAGCCTTAAGGTTTTGTACCTGAATACTCAGAGCATTCAAAATAAAATGGATGAATTAATTGCGCAGATAGATGTAACGAGATATGGTATAGTTGGGATTATAGAGACGTGGCTCCAGGGTGATCAAGGATGGCAACTGAACATAGAGGGCTATTCAGTGTTTAGGAAGGAAAGACAAGAAAGAGTGGTGGAGTTGCATTGTTGATTAAAGAAGATATTGATACAATACTAAGGAAAAATATTAGCATAGGCGATGTGGAATCTATGGGTTGGACTTTAACCTGGTGTTGTGAGACTTCTTACTTGAATTAGGAAACCAAGGGGCAAAAAACATTGGGAGGGGGGTGTGTGCACCATCAAACTATAGTGGTAATGTTGGGAGTAGCATTAGATGTGATAAAGGACACATCTGTGATGAAGGGAGACTTTAATCTGCATATAGATTGGGTGAGCCAAATTAGCCACAGTACGATAGAGGAGGAATTGCTGGAGTGTATGTGGGATGGTTTTCTGGAGCAATACGTTGAGGAACCAACAATGGAACAGGCCATCTTGGACTGGGTGTTATGCAATGCTAAAGGATTAGCTGGCAATTTAGTTGTGAGAGAACCCTTGGGGATACATAACCATAATATGATAGAATTCTTTAGAAGCATAGAACGAGAGTAAAATATAGAATTAGAAGGTATGCTGGGCACAACTTGCAAGAAGTCGCCACACTCTGGCACCATCTTGGATATGATAAATAATCATCATTATCATTCATAAAAAAAGGATGGTGCCCCCGGAGCAAGGTGACTTCTTGTGAGCTGTCCCTAGTTTACCCTCTAATTCCATCTTTTGCTCTCGTTAATTGTTCTTCAAATTTAACTCTAACTCCTTTAAACTTTCCAATAATGTTCTGATCTTTCTCTTCACCCTATCTGCAACACTACATTCTGCACCCTCTATTTTCCTTTTCTTCTATGTACTGTATTAACGATATGTTTTTGTCTGTATAGTGCGCAAGAAACAATATGTTTCACTGTAGCCCAATACATGTGACAATAATAAAGCAAATCAAATCAGAAATCTTTATCAAGGTACATAGTGAAATGGTTGATTCTGACACCAGTGTTCTGAATCTCAATAAAGGTAACTGATGGTATGAGTTGGCTATGATGGACGTATAAATATTATTTATTATTTTATTAGTGTCACAAGTAGGCTTACATTAACATTAACGACTAAGAAAGCGATAAAGAAAGGAAAGATAGGTTATGAAGCTAGGCTAACCCTAAATATAAAAAATGATAGTAAAAGCTTTTATATAAGCAAATATATAAAAAGGAATAGAGTGGCAAGAGTGAATGTTGGGCCCTTGGAGGACGAGAGGGGGGATTTAATAGTGGGAAATGAGGAAATGGCTGAAACTTTCAGCAAGGCCTTTGACAAGGACCCTCATGGGAGGTTAGTTCGGAAGGTTCAGTCGCTAGGTATACATGGGGAGGTAGTAAATTGGATAAGACACTGGCTCAATGGAAGAAGTCAGAGAGTGGTTGTGGAGGATTGCTTCTCTGAGTGGAGGCCTGTGACTAGTGGTGTGCCGCAGGGATCGGTGTTGGGTCCATTGTTGTTTGTCATCTATATCAATGATCTGGATGATAATGTGGTCAATTGGATCAGCAAGTTTGCTGATGATACAAAGATTGGAGGTGTAGTGGACTGTGAGGAAGGTTTTTAAAGCTTGCAGAGGGATTTGGACCAACTAGAAAAATGGGCTGAAAAATGGCAAATGGAATTTAACGCAGACAAGTGTGAGATATTGCACTTTGGAAGGACAAACCAAAGAAGAACGTACAGGGTAAATGGTAGGACTCTGAAGAGTGCAGTGGAAAAGAGGGATCTGGGAATACAGGTACAGAATTCCCTAAAAGTGACGTCACAGGTGGATAGGGTCGTAAAGAGTGCCTTTGGTACATTGACCTTTATAAATCGGAGTATCGAGTATAAAAGTTGGAGTGTTATGGTAAGGTTATATAAGGCATTGGTGAGGCCGAATTTGGAGTATTGTGTACAGTTTTGGTCACCTAGTTACAGGAAGGATGTAAATAAGATTGAAAGAGTGCAGAGAAGGTTCACAAGGATGTTGCCGGGACTTGAGAAGCTGAGTTACAGAGAGAGATTGAATAGGTTGGGACTTTATTCCCTGGAACGTAGAAGATTGAGGGGAGATTTGATAGAGGTGTATAAGATTTTGATAAGTATAGATAGAGTGAATGCAAGCAGGCTTTTTCTGCTGAGGCTAGGGGAGAAAAAAACCAGAGGGCATGGGTTAAGGGTAAAAGGAGAAAAGTTTAAAGAGAATATTAGGGGGGGCTTCTTCACGCAGAGAGTGGTGGGAGTGTGGAACGAGCTGCCGGATAAAGTGGTAAATGCGGGGTCACTTTTAACATTTAAGAAAAACTTGGACGGGTTCATGGATGAGAGGGGTGTGGAGGGATATGGTCCAAGTGCAGGTCAGTGGGACTAGGCATAAAATGGTTCGGCACAGACAAGAAGGGCCAAAAGGCCTGTTTCTGAGCTGTAATTTTCTATGGTTCTTTAAGTTTTTTGTGTTGGTCTTCACGGTGGAAGGCACAAATAGTTTACCGAATATTAACGATAGAGGGTTGGTAGGAGGAGAGGTACTCAATACAATTAATGTTACCAGGGAGGCAGTGCTTGGTAGACTAACGGGACTGAAGGTGGACAAGTCCCCGGGCCCGGATGGAATGCATCCCAGGGTACTGAAAGAAATGATGTGGAGATGCCGGCGTTGGACTGGGGTAAGCACAGTAAGAAGTCTCACAACACCAGGTTAAAGTCCAACAGGTTTATTTGGTAGCAAATACCAAAGCTTTCGGAGCTTGCTGCTCCTTCGTCAGATGGAGTGGTCTCTGTGTGGTCAGATGGAGACCACTCCATCTGACGAAGGAGCAGCAAGCTCCGAAAGCTTTGGTATTTGCTACCAAATAAACCTGTTGGACTTTAACCTGGTGTTGTGAGACTTCTGTGCTTACCCCAGTCCAACGCCGGCATCTCCACATCATGACTACTCAGAAATGAAGACAGAGAAATGGAGGAAGGGGAGAGTGGGAGAGGGACAATGTGAGGGACAGATGGAAATTTCAATCAAGGACCACATCGAGCAGCACTGAGAGCCTGATGCCCATGTTCTTAATCACAATGGAGAGGGAGGATTGCTCCAGCACATTCCTGACTTTGTGCTTTTCTGTCCACTCTTCCCAGTTTTTGGTGCATGGACTCACCCCTCCAAACCACATTTGCAGCAGCCTGAGGTGTAACTATGGCGGTGGGAATTGTAACTAACATAATGGCACTGCAAACTTCAATTGGAAGCCATCGCTGTATGATCGTTACCTGTAGGGATATTGTGGTATTGTGGCGTTGTGGAAAGCCGGTCTCACTGCTATCCCGATAAACACAGTAAGAAGTCTCACAACACCAGGTTAAAGTCCAACAGGTTTATTTGGTAGCAAAAGCCACTGGCTTTTGGAGCGCTGCTCCTTCATCAGGTGAGTGGGAGTTCTGTTCACAAACAGGGCATATAAAGACACAAACTCAATTTACAAAATAATGGTTGGAATGCGAGTCTTTACAGGTAATCAAATCTTAAAGGTACAGACAATGTGAGTGGAGAGAGCGTTAAGCACAGGTTAAAGAGATGTGTATTGTCTCCATCGTGTATTGTGATCATCGATACGGATGCCATCATCTCACGTGAGAACACCATCCACCAGGTACACGGTACATACTCTTGCAACTCGGCCAACGTTGTCTACCTGATACGCTGCAGGAAAGGATGTCCCGAGACATGGTACATTGGGGAGACCATGCAGACGCTACGACAACAGGTGGAATGAACACCGCTCGACAATCACCAGGCAAGACTGTTCCTGTTGGGGAGCACTTCAGCGGTCACGGGCATTCGGCCTCTGATCTTCGGGTAAGCGTTCTCCAAGGCAGCCTTCGTGACACACGACAGCGCAGAGTCGCTGAGCAGAGACTGATAGCCATGTTCCGCACACATGAGGACGGCCTCAACCGGGATCTTGGGTTCATGTCACACTATCTGTAACCCCCACGACTTGCCTGGCCTTGCAAAATCTCACTAACTGTCCTGGCTGGAGACAATGCACATCTCTTTAACCTGTGCTTAACCCTCTCTCCACTCACATTGTCTGTACCTTTAAGACTTGATTATTTGTAAAGACTCGCATTCCGACCATTATTTTGTAAATTGAGTTTGTGTCTTTATATGCCCTGTTTGTGAACAGAACTCCCAATCACCTGATGAAGGGGCAGCGCTCCAAAAGCTAGTGGCTTGTGCTACCAAATAAACATGTTGGACTTTACCCTGGTGTTGTGAGACTTTTTACTGTGTTTACCCCAGTCCAACGCCGGCATCTCCACATCATGACTACTTTTGCATCCACAGTACTTATATGGCTGGTCCAGTTCAGTTTCTGGTCAGTGATACCTCCTCCCTGTATGTTGATAGTGGGAGATCCAGAAATGGCGATAACATTTAATGCCAAGGGGTGATGGTTAGATTCTCTCTTGTTAGAGATGGACATTACCTAACCCTTGTGTGGGCTGAATGCCACTTGTCACTTATTAGCCCAAGCTGAATGTTGGACAGATCTTGCTGCATATGGACACGGACTGTTTCAATATCGGAGAAGTTGTAAGTGGTTCTGAACGTTGTGCAATCATCAGCAAACATCCTTATAATAGAGGGAAGCACATTGATGAAGCAGCTGAAGAAGGTTGGGCCTAGAACACTAGCTTGAGGATCTGCTGCAATGATGTCCCAGGATCTCCAACAACTACCACAATCTTCCTCCGTGCAAGGTATGACTCCAACCAGTGGAGAGTTTTCTTCTTGATTCTCATTGAGTCCAGTTTTGCTCGAGCTCCTTGATGCTACATTTGGTCAGATATTAACTTGATGTCAAAGGCAGTTGCCATCACCTCAATTCTTGAGTTCAGCTCTTTTGTCCATGTTTGAACCAAGGCCATAATGAGGTCAGGAGGTGAGTGACCCTGGCAAAACCAAAATTCTTTATGTTCACTGACAATATCAGCACTTTAATGTCCAAGGAGCCCACATTGTACCCTTATTGTCCCTTACCTCTTCAGTTTTCAATGAACATTTTTGACATGTAATGCTCTGCCCCTTAGGGATATAAACTAGTTTTTCTTCACATTAAGTTCTTTTTTAATACCTCCCATTATCTTCAATCATTTTACCCATTAACAGATTTGCTCATCTTACTGTGGACAGTCTCTGTCTCATCACGCTAAAGTCGACCTTACCAAAATCTCGGAGCTAATAGTTCTTTTGCATTTCTCTCTTTCAAATATGCATTGAACTATATTCGAATTGATATTTATTAAATGTTCCCCATGCACTGCTCAACTGTTAATTACTAAAGCTAATATGACATGCCAAGTTGTTGGTTCTAGGATATATTGATGCAGAATACAATCCAGAACACACACAAAATTCACTGCCTTTCTGACATGAGCTTTTTCCAATTCTATGAAAGTTAAACTTCCCCCATTAAAATCATTCTGCCTTTACTACATCCTTGTTTAATCTCTTCACTTATATATTCCTCTCATATCTTGTTAATGTTGAAGTGATTTCATCCTTAATGCTTTGAGAGGGGTTGAGGAAGTGAAAGACTTTGGAGTGCATGTGCACAGGTCCATGAAGGGAGCAGGACAGGTGGACAAGGTGGTCAGGAATGCAGTGGAATGCTTCCTTTATTGGACGAGGCATTGGATACAAAAGCAGGGATCTAATGATGGAATTGTACAAAATTCTGTTCAGACCACAGCTGCAATTTTGTGCACAGTTCTGGTCACCACATTATAGCAAGGACCTAATTGCTCTAGAGAGAGTACAGAGGAGATTTACAAGAATGTTGCCAGGGAGTGAAAATTGCAGTTATGAAGAGAGACTGTATAAGCTAGGGTAGTTTCCCTTACAACAGAGAAGGCTGAGGGGTGACCTAATTGAGGTGTGCAAAATTATGAGGGGCCTGAACAGAGTGGACAGCAGAGATTTGTTTCCCTGAGGGGTCAATTACAAGGGGGCATAGATTTAAGATGATTGGCAGAAGGATTTGAGGAGACATGAGAAAATGTTTTTTTTCACCCAGAAGATGGTGGGCATCTGGAATTCACTGCTTCAGTTTGAGGTTGAGACTGAAACTCTCAATTCATTGAAACGGTACCTGGATCTGCAGCTGAAGTGCTGGAATCTGCAAGGCTACGGATCAGGTGCTGGAAGATGGGATTCAAACAAACGGCTAGTTTTGTTTTTCTATTTTTTGTCTGGCCGCAGACATGATGGGCAGAATGGCCTCTTTCTGCACCATAACGTTTTATTAAAGTTCCTCCCCACTACCATTTTCCCTCTCTTTCCTGTAAACCTTTGACCTGATATATTTAGTTTTCTGTCCTGGCTGTTAGCAGCCAATGGCTAATGTGTCATTTCCTCCAAGTTGCTTTGGTGCCTGCTATTCATTCAGTTGGTTCCTGATTCTTTGTCCTTATTTGGGCCACACATCCTAACCTGCCCTGCTCTAATGCTTTACTTTCACAATTCTCTTTCTTGGTTTAATTACTCATGCTTAGAATGATGCATTTAAGGGAAGATTGATGGATTTACATTCTAGCTATAACTCTGTTGTGGGAACACCTAGTCCTAGTCAGTGGTTGAAGAAAGTGACCCAAAACCACATTCTCAGAACAACCTGAGATTGGCAATATCTTCCTGCTTCGCCTGTGATGCCCACATCCTGTAGATGAATTTTCACATAACAGACCCCTATTCTAAGGGTATTCTTTGCCATGCTAGCTCTCTAATATATTCACTAAGATCTCCCTCAGAATTCATTCGTATGAGACTTCTGGCTGCAGCAGCAAATTTTTGCCCTTTTTTACATTCACTTCTTAATTCTGATCTCTCCTCTTCACCTTCTTCAATCATACCCCCTTTTGCCTGTGCTTTCTCCAGAATTATAACCCCTTTGATCACTTTCCCCAATTGACACTACTTCCCCCAAGGGGTATCAGAGCACTTCATGAAACACTTTGATCCCTTGCCAAGCACAAACAATACCCCAGTCAGTGCCTTAAGGGGAAAAGTGACAAGACTCAACAAATGTAAAGTGGCTCATTCCTTTTTGGCGTCTTCTGCTGGTTATGTCCCTGGGCAGAATATGGAGAACATTTAGAGAGAAATCCAGAATAATAAAAAAATAATATCAAGATATCATTATATGGTTTATTCTTATATGTGCACCAGGAATAAAACAATTTATTAATCTGAGCATAAGTTGTTGGGTAACACACTTTTCTTACACAATACATCACATAGTACTCCATAAGCAAGTTTTTTGTTACATAATCCTAAAAATGATTTATTATAACAATACATATTCTTAGGCCAGGTTATCTAAGCGACTCATTGATATCATACACTGCTTATAGAATTCTTTCAAATGTGTGATAGGTTTATCAACATTCACGCCATATTAAAATTAAACAGCATTTCGTTTTATTGCACAATGTAGGAGGAATTGTCAAAAGCCAGTCTTGGAGCAAAGCATTACTGAAAAGAATTGAGCAAAATGTAAAACAGAAAAATGTCATTCAGAAAAAATAAGTTTATCTATTTGTAGTTTGTCAATTTTTTTTCGGCTATGCATCCTTAATGGATTCCAGCAGCTTAGTACTCCTATTGTGTGGAGCTGAAGAACCAGAGTTGGGGATCTATCCAAAGTCTATTTCATGGACTTATTGTATCTTAAGGTTGCTTCTCTGTTACCTGCAGGTGTATTGCCTCGGTTTTTAGGTCTGTTTTTCCCTCTGCCTTACCCTCTGCCTTATCCTCTGCCTTACCCTCTGCTTTACCCTCTGCCTTTAACTCGGTTTTATTGGAGAGCTTGCAAGTAAGATCCTTAAGCTGGATAAAGGAGACTGACTGATTCGAAGCAAGTTTTGTCAGTACATTGACCAATGCTCCAACCTGCTTGTTCATTTGAGCCCAATTAGATTGTGAATTTGTTTGTAATTGTTTCAGAGTATTCTCAACCTGAGTGAGACTGTTCTTGATACCTTTGATATCAGGTGTCTCAGACTTTAAAGTTTCTTGAATGCCAGTCATTCCAGTCTGCAGGGCACTCTGAATATCTGTCATGCCAGTTTTCGTAGCATCTTGCAGAGCTGCCATTCCAGACTGAATTGCCACTCGAATATTTGCTAGTCCAATTTGCATAACATTCTGCAAGCCTGCCAAACTAGTCTTGGTAGTATTTTGTAATTCTAAAATGGCCATGTTTCCCGCTTCCTGCAGCCTTAAAGATTCTTTTGGAAACGCTGGATGAATTCCTTGCATCAATGTCATTAGTATTTTTGTTACTGTTAAAGGGTCTTGTCCAGGCCCTAATTTTGGTTTTCCTGTAGTTGTTTCCGGAGCTGGCTCTTCCTTCCTGAACATAGTTGGTATTTCTGATTTAGAAACAGATTTCTTCTTTGCTGTTTTGTTCCCAGGCATTGATGAATTCCGTGCATCATCCGGACCCAAAAACTTAATGACGACATTATTAGTAATTCCGGACTGTATTGTTGGTCTTGCTTCATGATGTTTAGGATCACCTAGATGAATTTTAGAGAAACAACTGTGACCAGTGTATTATGCACTAAATAAGGGTGCTATTCTAACATACATTTATAGTGCGAGCATTTCATGAAAGCTCTGCAATTATCAGAGCATTGGGAAAACAACATTGCTAATTCCCTTCAGTATCAACTATGGATCACTTGGTATCACTCTTGCCTCTGAGGCAGAGGCTTGTGACTTCTTATGCCTCTCCAGCATTTGAGTGCAAAATCCAGTAATGGGGGAATGCTGCACTGTCGGAGGTGCCATCTTTTGGATGAGACATTGAACTAAGGCTCTGTCTGCTTTCACCCTGGTGGATTTAAAGGATTCCATGGCACTATTTTCAACAGGAGCTGGAGTGTTATTCCTGGCGTGCTGGCCAATATTTATCCCTTAATCAACATCACCAAAACAGATTATCTGGTCATTGTCATTTCTGTTTGTGGGAGCTTGCTGTGCACAAAATTAATTGGCTGCCGCATTTCCTATATTGTGGCAATGACTACACTTCATTGGCTGGAAAGCACTTTGGGACGTTTGGTGGTCATGAATGGCACTATATAAATGCAAAGCTTTCTTTTACAGTGAATATTGACATTACAGTGTCAATCATTGAGTTGGAGATGGGATGAGACTTTTGGGTTGGAATAATACAGGGGGGTGGGGGAAGGTGTAAATGACACAAACCCCCTGCCCCCAATCTGGCTTCCAGTTTCTGCCCTGTTGCCTGTGTGAAACATTTTATGGTGTGAACAGCACATTATCAGGGTCAATTGGATTGATAACAAACCTAAATGTCCTTTAATTGGTCATTTAAATATGGTGGGCGGGCTGACGAATTTGGCATATTATGGGGGTGATCTTGGGGTGGACAGGAAGGTGGGGCAGGATAGGTGCCCATCCTATTTCACATGTCCCCATGGGTAACATGCCAGCTGGGGGCATGTAAAATTCAGCCCATTTCCACATAATTAACAATTAATATCAAACAAATATCAAAAAATGACATACCCTACAAGGTAAAGAATCGTACTTGGTTGAATTGGTTGGTTGAACACCTGGTGGTGTTTTTTGAAGAAGTGACCAAAATGGTTGACGAAGGAAGGGCCGTGGATGTTGTCAATATGGACTTTAGTAAAGCGTTTGACAAAGTCCCTCATGGTAGGCTAGTGAAAAAGGTTGGATCCCATGGGATAAAGGGGGAGGTGGCTAGATGGGTGGAGAACTGGCTTGGTCATAGAAGACAGAGGGTGGTAGTGGAAGGGTCTTTTTCCGGCTGGAGGCCTGTGACTAGTGGTGTACCGCAGGGCTCTGTATTGGGACCTCTGCTGTTTGTGATTTATATAAATGATCTGGAAGAAGGAGTAACTGGGGTGATCAGTAAGTTTGCGGACGACACAAAACTGGCAGGACTTGCAGATAGTGAGGAACATTGTCAGAGGCTACAGAAGGATATAGAGAGGCTGGAAATTTGGGCAAGGAAATGGCAGATGGAGTTCAATCCTGATAAATGCGAAGTGATGCATTTTGGTGGGAATAATGGAGGGAGGAGCTACACGATAAATGGAAGAACCATAAAGGGTGTAGAGACGCAGAGGGACCTGGGTGTGCAAGTCCACAGATCTTTGAAGGTGACGTCACAGGTGGAGAAGGTGGTGAAGAAGGCATATGGCATGCTTGCCTTTATAGGACGGGGCATAGAGTATAAGAGTTGGGGTCTGATGTTGCAGATGTATAGAACGTTGGTTCGGCCGCATTTGGAATACTGCGTCCAGTTCTGGTCGCCACACTACCAGAAGGACGTGGAGGCTTTGGAGAGAGTACAGAGGAGGTTTACCAGGATGTTGCCTGGTATGGAGGGGCTTGGTTATGAGGAGAGATTGGGGAAACTGGGGTTGTTCTCCTTGGAAAGACGGAGGATGAGGGGAGACTTAATAGAGGTGTATAAAATTATGAAAGGCATAGATAGGGTGAACGGTGGGAAGCTTTTCCCCGGGTCGGTGGTGACGTTCACGAGGGGTCATAGGTTCAAGGTGAAGGGGGGAGGTTTAACACAGATATCAGAAGGACATATTTTACACAGAGGGTCGTGGGGGCCTGGAATGTGTTGCCGGGCAAGGTGGTGGAGGCGGACACACTGGGAACGTTTAAGACTTATCTAGACAGCTATATGAACGGAGTGGGAATGGAGGGATACAAAAGAGTGGTCTAGTTTGGACCAGGGAGCGGCGCGGGCTAATTGTTCCTTGTTTCTCGTTTCAAGGCTTCATTCTATGATCATCTTGCTGGTGCCAGTACAGAGTGAGACTGCGGATAGTTGGGAACCTGTCTCGGGGGCAGGGAATTCATATGGTGTTCGTGGAAGTGGAAATGACTAGGGTTGGGAAGCATTTTCCGATCAGGGCCAGTGTGATCTCCTGGACTCGTTTCGATCGCCTCAGGGGGTCGGAGAGGAATTTCCCAGATTTTTTTTTCCCCATATTGGCCCTGGGGTTTTCACTCTGGGTTTTCGCCTCTCCCTGGAGATCACATGGTCTGGAAATGGGGGGGTGGGGGTGAGTTAATAGGTTGTGATGAACAAAGCATCGTAGCTGTGAGGGACAGCTCGGTGGATAGGATATTGGTATGTAGATAGGCTGGAAAATTGGGCGGGGATCCTGGATTCAGGATTCAATCCTGGACCGGGGAGCGGCGCGGGCTTGGAGGGCCGAAGGGCCTGTTCCTGTGCTGTATTGTTCTTTGTTCTTTGAATTTATTCCTTGAAATTCCTTTTAAAACTTATTACATTAACACTGTCATCTAAAATTTCATGATGTGCAGTTTCTGGACTATTTATCTAATGGAACTGCCTCTATTAGAAATTTAGACTTTTTATTAGTAGTTCAGTAGAGTAAGCAAACTACCTGTAACAGGTTCTGAAACCTGAAAGAGCGACTTTCACCAGATCCATGGAAGGCTGAAGTGCTTGTAGAGATCTAGGGAACTTCATTTTGTTACATAAAGCTGAACAAGTTATCTAAGTGATGTTTCACATTCTGGTTGTGTAAATACCTTTGACAATTATTAGATGAGGCACAACAGCCAGAACCTGTTTGTTTTTGGGCCTGCTCCACTCAACTTTCCAGAGGCAAGACAAGCAGCCTAAAATGTATCTGCCTAAAACAAGCGGCACACCAGTGGAGCTCGGACAGCTGTTAGGAGCTCACCTAATTTATTAAAGTAAGACCCATTTTTGGCCCAGCCTCAGACTTTCCAATTGGTGCCTGTATTTCTTGTGCACTTTTGGTTATGGCGTTAAAAACAAGTCAGAATTAATTTCCACTAACTCCAAAATCTGTTGCCACACCTTCAGTCAATGTATGTCTGACCTGCAACTATTTACCCATAAAACAATTTACCAATCTAGTGCCATACCTTTGTTGTTTGTACTTGCATTGAACGTGTGGGGTATATATTTTGTGCACATGTGACATCCATTTTTTGTTTTTGCTAAGCAGATGTACCCCTCTCTGCAATCACACACGGTATCCTGAGTTTCAGTGCATTCATGCAGAGTATGAAGTCCCATCTCTGCAATTTAAAAAAAACAGTTAGGTTCAATTAATTTTTGTCACCCTGTAACAACCTTGTAGGATGCAAGCAAAACATAAAACAATAAAAGCTTTTATTTCATGCAACTCAATATTGTCAATGCAACTTGGGAAAACATACAATTTAAAAATTATGACTTGCTTATGTTGCTCTGTCAACAAGGAAAACTTATTTTTACATAGTTTTAAACAAATAAGCTCTTTACCCTCACTATTGTTAATTGACCCAGACCCACCAAATCATATAACTAATTCCTGGTTCTGTGTAATATTCAGGCAATTGGATATGAGTAACTATATAACTTAATTTTCCACTGTAGCATGTATTGAAGAAAGTGACAATATTTCTGTATAAATCAGACATTCAGTTAAATGTCTGACACCTTTCCAACACCAGTACATTTTATAAGATATTTTTGGACAAAAATCCAGTTATTTGATTGTTCAGATTTTCTAAAGCATTCAAAAAATACATATACTTCTTGAAAACTAATTCAAAGATTAGTCCATTTTTTTCCCATGTAGTGTATTCCTAAAGGCAGTTTAGGGTGGCACGGCGGCACAGTAGTTAGCACTGCTGCCTCACAGCGCTAGGTGCCCAGGTTCACCGTCTGTGCGGAGCCTGCACGTTCTCCCCATGTCTGTGTGGGTTTCCTCCGGGTGCTCCATTTTCCTCCCACAGTCTGAAAGACGGTTGGTTAATTGCATTGGCCATGCTAAATTGACCCTCAGTGTACCCGAACAGGTGCCAGAGTGTGGCGACTAGGGGATTTTCACAGTAACTTCATTGCAGTGTTAATGCAAGTCTACTTGTGACACTCATACTTAAACTTAAAATCTTTATGGAACAATGCTTGGATGTTAAAACATGATAAAAGGATTGTTACTGAATGTTTACCTGGATCACAATATTTACACTTGAAACACTTTTCTAAACCATTTGGGTGCTCTGTGAAAGCTCCATGGGCACAGGGAATACATGAGGTCGATGTTACTACTGTGCAATGTTTAAAAACTCGAGTACCTGCAATCAAAAAATGAAGTCAGTGCAATACCTGAAAAATCTGTAGGAGACACAGAATTACTATGTTATTGTAGAAAATCAAATAAAACATATAAGAACAAAGAACAGTACAGCACAGGAACAGGCCCTTCGGCCCTCCAAGCCTGTGCCGATCATGATGCCGTAACTAAGCTAAAACAAAACCTTCTACCCTTACTTGGTCTGTATCCCTCTATTCCCTCCCTATTCATCTACCCATCCAGATGCCTCTTAAATGTTGCTAATGTGCCTGCTTCCACCCCTCCTCTGGCAGCGCGTTCCAAGCACCCACCACTCTGCGTGAAAAACTTCCCCTGCACATCTCCCTTAAACTTTCCCCCTCTCACCTTGAACCTGTGCCCCCTCATATTTGACACTTCCACCCTGGGAAAAAGCCTCTCACTATCCACCCTGCCTGTGCCTTGCATAATTTTGCAGACCTCTATCAGGTCTCCCCTAAGCCTCCATCAATTCAGTGAAAACAATCCTTTATACTTTCATCTTACCACAGAAAATTTAATCCAATGTAGATGAACAACAGATCCTCAGGGGAAGAATGCGGTAGCCTTTTCCACAGAGGGTACAACAAAAGTCAGACACAATTTTGCTTGTGGGAGTTGATGAAAGTAAAATTGGATGAGGATTCTTACTAGGTCGCTGATGCATTTCTCCTGATTACCAAGCAAAAATGGCTTTGGTAATGGTCTGGGAAAGGTTTGCCTATAACCCTCTGGCCACAGGAGTTGAGGGATTATTATTAAGGGGAAATTGAGAATACAATACACAACAGGGCCTGTTCCTGTGCTGTAATTTTCTTTGTTCTTTGTACAACCGAATGCCAACACTACAGTTAAGAAAGTCCACCAATGCCTCTACTTTCTCAGAAGACTAAGGAAATTTGGCATGTCCATACTGGTGTGCCTCAGGAGTTGGGGCTGGGACCACAACTTTTCACAATATACATTAACTATTTGAAAGAAGGAACTAAAGGCACTTTTGCTAAGTTTGCAGATGATACAAAGATATGTAGAGGGACAGGTAGTATTGAGGAAGCAGCGGGGCTGCAGAAGGACTTGGATAGAGTAGGAGAGTGGGTAAAGAAGTGGCAGATGGAATACAATGTGGAAAAGTGTGAGATTATGCACTTTGGAAGGAGGAATGGAGGCATAGACTATTTTCAAAATGGAGAAATGCTTGGGAAATCAGAAGCACAAAGGGACTTGGGGGTCATTGTTCAAGACTCTGTTAAAGTTAATGTGCAGGTTCAGTCAGCAGTTAGGAAGGCAAATGCAATGTTAGCATTCATGTCAAGAGGGCTAGAATACAAGAGTAGGGATGTATTTCTGAGGCTGTATAAGGCTCTGGTCAGACCCCATTTGGAGTATTGAGAACAGTTTTGGGCCCCATATCTAAGGAGGGATGTGCTGGCCTAGGAAAGGGTCCAGAGGAGGTTCACAAGAATGATCCCTGGAATGAAGAGCTTGTCATATGAAGAACGGTTGAGGACTCTGGCTCTGTACTCATTCGAGTTTAGAAGGTTGAGGGGGGATCTTATTGAAACCTACAGGACACTGCGAGGTTTGGATAGAGTGGACGTGGAGAGGATGTTTCCACTAGTAGGAAAAACTAGAACCAGAGGGCACAATCTCAGGCTAAAGGGATGATCCTTTAAAACAAAGATGAGGAATTTCTTCAGCCAGAGAGTGGTGAATCTGTGGAACTCTTTGCCGCAGAAGGCTGTGGAGACCGGTTCATTGAGTGTCTTTAAGGCAGAGATAGATAGGTTCTTGATTAATAAGGGGATCAGGGGTTATGGGGAAAAGGCAAGAGAATGGGGATGAGAAAAATATCAGCTATGATTGAATGGCAGAGCAGACTTGAGCTGAGTGCCCTCATTGTGCTCCTATATCTTATGGTCTTATGACTCTCACTAAGTTTTACAGATGCTCCACAGAAAGCATTCTTTCTGGCTGTATCACAGCTTGGTATGGTCTTGCTCTGCCCAAGACCACAAGAAAATACAAAAGGTTGTGAAAGAAGCCCAATCCATCACGCAAACCAGTCTCCCATCCATTAACACTGGCTACTCTTCCCGCTGCCTCGGAAATGCAGCCAGCATAATTAAGGACCCCACGCACCCCGGACATTCTCTTCCATCGGGAAAAAGATACAAAAGTCTGAGGACATATACCAATCAACTCGAACAGCTTCTTCACTGCTGCCATCGGACTTTTGAATGGACCTACGTTTTATTTAGTTGATCTTTCTCTACACCCTAGCTATGACTGTAACACTGAATTCTGCCCTCTCTCGTTTCCTTCTCTATGAACGGTATGCTTTGTCTGTATAGCACACAAGAAACAATACTTTCCACTGTATACCAATACATGTGACAATAATAAATCAAATCAAAATCAAATATACTACATATTAAGGGAAGATATAATAAAACTCCTTTTCTAGATAGTTGTGATTTTCAAAATAAAGCTTTGTGAGAGCAAGATTGGCATTTAGTAAAAAGAATTAAAGGAGAATTTTAAAAACAAGTCTTTGTACAATGAATGGTTATAATACTTTTGTCATTGCTTGTTGTTTAAGCATTAAGTCATAGAAGACAGAGGGTAGCAGTGGAAGGGTGCATTTCTGAATGGAGGGCTGTGACAAGTGGCGTTCCTCAGGGATCAGTGCTGGGACCTTTGCTGTTTGTAATATATATAAATGATTTGGAGGAAAATGTAACTGGTTTGATTAGTAAGTTTGTGGACGACACAAAGGTTGGTGGATTTGCGGATAGCGATGAGGATACAGCAGGATATAGATCGGCTGGAGGCTTGGGCGGAGAGATGGCAGATGGAGTTTAATCCAGACAAATGTGAGGTAATGCCTTTTGGAAGGTTTAACACAGATAGGAAATATACAGTAAATGGCAGAGCCCTTAAGACAGGCAGAGGGATCTGGGTGAACAGGTACACAGGTCACTGAAAGTGGCAACGCAGGTGGAGAAGGTAGTCAAGAAGGCATACGGCATGCTTGCTTTCATCGGCCGGGGCATTGAGTTTAAAAATTGGCAAGTCATGTTGCAGCTTTATAGAACCTTAGTTAGGCTGCACTTGGAATATAGTGTTCAATTCTGGTCGCCACACTACCAGAAGGATGTGGAGGCTTTGGAGAGGGTGCAGAAAAGATTTACCAGGATGTTGCCTGGTATGGAGGGCATTAGCTATGAGGAGAGGTTGGAGAAACTTGGTTTGTTCTCACTGGAGCGACGGAGGTTGAGAGGAGACCTGGTAGAAGTCTACAAGATTATGAGAGGCATGGACAGAGTGGATAGTCAGAAGCTTTTTCCCAGGGTGGAAGAGTCAATTACTAGGGGGCATAGGTTTAAGGTACGAGGGACAAGGTTTAAAGGAGATGTACGAGGCAAGTTCTTTTACACAGAGGGTGGTGGGTGCCTGGAACTCGCTGCCGGGGAAGGTAGTGGAAGCAGATATGATAGTGAGTTTTAAGGGGCATCTGGACACATACATGTATAGGATGGGAACAGAGGGATATGGTCTCCGGAAGGGTAGGGGGTTTTAGTTAAGTTGGGCAGCATGGTCAGTGCAGGCTTGGAGGGCCGAAGGGTCTGTTCCTGTGCTGTAATTTTCTTTGTTCTTTGTTCATCATCCACAAAAGGAGGAATAGGATTACTTGAAAATGCAAAATATTAAGGAGAAGAGTGCGACAGTAGTTTTGACTAGTTAGTTTGTAGAAAAAAAACACCAAGGTTGACCTGATTGTCTGGTGACCTGTTCTTGTGCTGCAGTACTATCTATTCCTTTAAACACACACCCTGAAATGCTAACAAGCTGTGCACGGAAACTAGTTATACTTAAAGATTCTAAATAATACATCTTGAACGTGGCATTAAAAATTATGATGAAATTCTTACATTAGCAAAATTGTGATATTACCACTTCTCAAAACAACTGAACACTTTGGAAATTTTTGTGGTAACACTCATTCAAAAAAGTTGTTGTCACTCACCTGCACTGCACATGGGACAGCACAGATCCTGGTAACTATACTCTTGTGAGCCACAGCTCGCCACCAGTCGCAAGTTAAAGATCAATAAGAGGATGCGATAAATCTGAATGGTAATAAGACTCAGTTAATAACTGTACTGTCCAATGTGAAGTTCAGAAACTGAACATAAAGAGGGGAATCCTGTAAGGAGCAATGTGGAAACTTAGGACAATTAATTGGTGGTAATAATAAATACTTACTACTTAGCCAGAAGTAAATTTTGTTTACATGTTGACAGGAGCTTTATGTTTTAAAGTAAGTTAATAATTGCATCGATAATTTAACAGTTTGGACGTAAGGGGCTGAATTTTTAGGTCCCAGTGGGACTAGGCACAGAGGCGGATGTGAAATTTCATTCTGCCCCAGGCCCTTTTCCTGGAGACAGGATGCGGGGGGCAACAGGGTTACTCACCCATATATGGTGGTTAAACTCAGTTTATTACAGATCAATTCAAATTTATTCTTGGAGGTTGACTGGAATTTCCCAGTCTGCGTGCAGTCCAAGGGGGGGACATCAGGGACCAGTGCAACTACCTGGGGGGGAACCCTCCCAGCGGCAGACTGGCAGGGTTAGAGGCCGTTCTCAATGGTAGCTCTGCTACTGAGGGCATGTTTTATCTTAAAGTTTAAAAATTGGAATGAGGGCACACATCTCCCTCACTTAACTGCCATGGCATCCTTCAGTGCTGGAAATCTCCTACTGGCCTTCCAGCTTTGAAAGCAAACAGTTGTGCTTAATTGGACACAAGTCTGCCCTCAGACCACTAATTGACTAATTTGGGGAAATTCACAGGTGGGTGACTGTTCCTATATCGTATGGGATTCTGACCCTTATTTGAACATGACAGTGGTTATGAAGCCCACATGGAAAATCCTGCCTGAGGCCTTTGATAAGTCACTGCCCAACAACTTATCACTATTGTGAAAAAAAGGGCTGGTTGAAGAATAGAGAAAGGAAGTCACACTTCATATAACTGGAGAAGAATCTTACTGCATACACGGGCGCTCTAGTTTCCTCTCACAGTCTGAAAGACGTGCTGGTTAGGTGCATTGGCCATGCTAAATTCTCCCTCAGTGTACGCGAACTGGCGCTGGAGTGTGGCGACTAGGGGATTTTCACAGTAACTTCATTGCAGTGTTATTGTAAGCCTACTTGTGACTAATAAACTTTCACTTTCACTTTGGTGGCAAATATTCATGTGGCAGTTATTGGAAGAATTCTATGTTGGGTTCCTCCAACACGGAACAGAAACCCAACCTGGTACATACTATAAAACTTTATCCTTATTACTGTTTCTTATTTTTAATTTATGGCCAGTTAGCTTAACATCTATCATAAGGAAATTGTTGGAAGCTATTATTAAAGATGTAATTGCAGGATACTTGGAAAAATTCAAGGTTATTGGGCAGATTCAACATGGTTTTGTGAAAGAAAAATTAAGTTTAACTAATTTATTGGAGTTCTTTGAAGTAGTAACAAATGCTGTGGTTAAAGGGGAACCAGTGGATGTACTGTACTTAGATTTCCAGACAGCATTTCATAAGGTGCCACATCAAAGGGTATTGCAAAACCTGAAAGCTCATATTGGCATGGGTAGAAGATTGGAAAGCTAACTGGAAACAGAGGGGAGGTATAAAAGGGCTTTTTTCTGGTTCGCAAGATGTCATGAGTGGTGTACCATAGGGATCAATGCTGGGGCTTCAACTTTTTACAATTTATATAAATGACTTGGATGAAAGGGCTGGAGGTTTGGTTCCTAAATTTGCTGATGACACAAAGATCAGTAGGAAATTAAGATCTGAAGAGCACACAAGGAGACTACAAAGGATATAGATAGATGAAGTGAGTGGGCAAAGATCTGGCAAATCAAATATAAAGTGGGAAAATGTGAAATTGTCTATTTTGACAGGAAAAAAATTAAATATATGCATATGATGGTGATGGATTGCATAGCTCTGAGACGCAGAGAGATCTGAATGTCTATGCATGAATTACAAAAGGTTATTATATAGATACAGTAAATAGTTAGGAAAGCTAATAGAATGTATCATTTATTGTGAGGAGAATTGAATATAAAAGTCAGGAAGTTATGCTTCAGTTAGATAGGGCACTGGTGAGACCACACCTTTGGGACTTGCAGTTCTGAAGAAGTGTCATACTGGACTCAAAATGTTAACTCTGTTTCTCTCTTCACAAATGTTGCCAGATGTGCTGAGGTTTCCCAGCACTTTCTGCTTTTATATCTATTTGTCGACAGGCTGAGTAGAATTTGTTTCCCGATTCATTCATTTCTATTCCAAGGATTTAGTTTGTTTTCCTTATATTTCGAGCAATAAATTGACAGTTGATAACAATGTACACTGATACCTACTCCTTGAAAGAAAAAGACCTGCAATTGAAAAGCACTTCTCATAACCCCGGGTATCCCATTGTGCTGTACAAATAATGCAGTTTATTTGAAGTACAGTCACTCCTGTAGGAAATGTAGCAACCAAGTTCTGCACATCACTATGTTCCCACAATGACAACTGAGATATTGACCACATAATGTTTTGCTCTTCTTTGAGTAGTGCCATGGATCTTTTGAAACCCACCTGAGAAGGCAAACAGGACATAGATTTGTATCATCGCATAGTCCGTACCTCTGACAGTACTCCCCCTGTACTGTACTGAAATACAATCCGAGATTATGTGCTTGAGTCTCTCAGATGGGGCTTGAACCAACAACGTGCTGACACAGGCAAGAATTCTACCACCGTGCCACAGCTGACACCGCACCGTTCAAAGATCTAAGAGTTAATGCTTGCTATTGCACCTGCAGGCTTGCAGATGAGCAGCTGCTGAAACTTTAATTTCTGTTTGCAAAATGTTCCTAGTGTAAGAGGGAAGTTACAGACCAAAACACAGAAAATCTCAATGCTTGTGTTTATAGAAAAGTTGTGACTAACCCAGCCCACAAGGCCAAAAAATACAGCCATTTCATTCTTTCAAAGTCAGCAAGCCCTTCATTTACAGAGCCGCTGCTGAAAGTAAATGTACATAATGTAAAGGTTTTGTAGTTTAGTATAAGGTAACCACATCCTCTTTCTTTCACACTCACATGCCAAATGCATTTAAAGATGTAAGACTGATTATGGAAAAATACAAAACAGATATTTCCGTTATATTTTTAAGAATATTTTGTTTATTATTCTATAATACTTTAGATTTCTCTTAAACATTGTTATGTTAGGGGCAGCACGGTGGCACAGTGGTTGACACTGCTACTTCACAGCGCCAGGGACCTGGGTTCAATTCCGGCCTTGGGTGACGGTGTGGAGTTTGCACATTCCCCCCGTGTCTGTGTGGGTTTCCTCCGGGTGCTCCGGTTTCCTCCCACAGTCCACAGGTGTGCAGGTTAGGTGGATTGGCTGTGCTAAATTGCCTTTTAGTGTCCCAAGATGTGTATGTTAGGGGAATTAGCGGGGTGAATGTGTGGGGTTACAGGAACAGGATGGGATGCTCCCTGCACTATCTCCTTTCCTTCCCTATGTACGCAATGCTTTGTCTGTATAGCGTGCAAGAAACAATACTTTTCACTGTATGCTAATACATGTGACAATAATAAATCAAATCAAAAAGAGAGTCAGTGCAGACTAGATGGGCTGAATGACCTCATTTTGCACTGTAGGTATTCTATGATTCCACGAATCCAACAGCAAATAGAGTATTCTTTTCATGTAGTATTAAATGTAATTGTTGAATATTTTGTGTCGCATCCACTGAAACAGAAGTCACCTGTATCGTTTGAGGCATTTTAATTAAAATTAGTTCATATTCTTCACAGTAAGAACTTCGTTTCACTTTTTCCCACAACGTTTTTGGATCCCCTGGATTATGCACTATTTTCTGTGTGGGTGGCACAGTAGTTAGCACTGCTGCCTCACAGCACCAGGGACCCGGGTTCAATTCCAGGTCACTGTCTGTGTGGAGTTTGCACATTCTCCCCGTGCTTGCATGGGCTTCCTCCGGGTGCTTTGGTTTCCTTCCACAGTCCAAAGATGTGCGGGTTAGGTGGATTGGCCACACACACCCCAGACATTCTCTCTTCCACCTTCTTCCGTCGGGAAAACAATACAAAAGTCTGAGGTCACGTACCAACCGACTCAAGAACAGCTGCCACCAGATTTCGAATGGACCTACGTTTTATTAAGTTGATCTTTCTCTACACCCTAGCTATAACTGTAACACTACATTCTGCCCTCTTTCGTTTCCTTTTCTATGAACGGTATGCTTTGTCTGTATAGTGCACAAGAAACAATATTTTTTACTGTATGCTAACATGTGTTAGCATACAGTAATCAAATAATAAATCAATAAATCAAATCAAAAAGGGGGACTAGCTGGGGCGGAAGCACGGGGTTGTGGGGATGGGGCCTGGGTAGGTTTGTGGTCGGTGCGGACTCGATGGGCCAAATAG
Organism: Mustelus asterias; assembly: GCF_964213995.1. Lineage (NCBI taxonomy): Eukaryota > Metazoa > Chordata > Chondrichthyes > Carcharhiniformes > Triakidae > Mustelus > Mustelus asterias. The sequence goes on from NW_027590784.1 coordinate 63,824, forward strand.
CTTCCTTCTGCACTGTAGGATTCTATGATTCTGCTAAACAGGAGAGAGGGCAGCTTGCTCTCAGGCATCTGTTAATATCACCTGTTACCAATAAACACTTTACTGGGTGTAAAACTGTGAATACAATTGGTTATGAAGATATCATATTGGTCTTGAAACGTTAACTGTGTTTCTCTCTCCACAGATGCTGCTCGACCTTCTGAATTTAGTCCCGCATTTTCTGTTTTTATTTTAGATTTCCTGCATCAGTGGTATTTTGTTTTTATTGTAGACAATCACATGTTAGTGATATGATGCTGCCGGAGCTGCAGCTACTGGTCACAGATATAATACTGCCTACTTGGGAACTGCTGCTGAACTGTCAAGAAATTAATAATTCATAGAGAAACCTTAAATTCTGGCACTACAAGTTAATTATTAAAACATCTGTAACTAAAAGCCACAGACGGCATTTTCCCTAAAAATAACTAAGTGTCATAACAGTGAGAAAACCAGAGCAATCCGTGCCAGTCTGTACAGCGCCAACCTGATCACAATCATCCAACACTTAGTTATATTTTGGGAGAGTGCTGAGTGTCACCAGGGGAGGAATCTAAGCACACTGGTGAGCCTGCCTGGCTGCAGAGCGAATGGCTGCGTTTTGAAAGGGTGTCCCAATCTCTCAGTGCATTGGAAGACCTCCTCCCTCCTCCCATGGTTAACGCCCCCCCCTTCATCAGTGGCATGTTTCCCCACCCCCTCCCCAACACAGACCACCGGCATTGGGGCCTGCTGACGGGTCCTCCTTCATGACTCCCGACGTGTCCCCAGCTTCGTGCCCCCTTTCATGCTCAGTCCCTTCATGACACCCCCCTTTTCATATCCCTCCTGCATAGCCTCCCCATCATAACCCCTCCTTCATGACCTCCACAGGCTCCAGCCCCACAGGCTCTATCCCCTTGACATTGCCCCTGGCACTCTGGCAGTGCCACCTGGCAGTGCCAGTGTGCCAGGTGGGCATTGCCAGAAGTCCGCAACTACCCGGGGGCGTCAATGGCTTCTGAGCCCCCTGGCATGCCCAGTCTCCGCTAATGATTCTCAGCGCGTTCTTACCACATCTGAGGGTTGGAAGATCCTGGGAGCTGGGAGAACGGGCTAAGCATGTTTAAATGTTGCTTTAAACATGCTGAATGACCTCATGCCCTTTCTGGGCAAGATCTGGTTTATGCCATTAGAAAGGGACCGGGATGGTCGCAAACCGCTTGGCACTGGGCACAAAACCCATTTTTAGGGCCACACTTAATTCTCCAGGACTGGCGTGATCTGTGCCAGGCGTGGCGAGATTGGATGATCGCTTCCGAGTCTGAAAGACATTTAACGATGCAACAGATAAAGATTCTGCCTCAGTGGCCAGTGTGGGGTCGAGCCTTTTTCATTTGTTCCAGGACTATCACCAGCTCCACCCTCTCAACGTCCTGGGCACATCTTGGAACTTTCTATGCAATGGTTTTTTTTAAACTTGTTTAACTCTTGCACATCAAGAAATATGTGTAAAAATTGTAGTTCAATATATTTCCCCTCTAAATGTTCCCATCAGTTTCCCCATTTACTGAAGACCGTGATCCATGTTGGAGTACGGTCTCCAAATATTTATCACGCTTTGATAACTTGCTCTCAAGGTAATTCCTCATTTGCAGACCTGGAGTGTGAGGAAGAGCCGGATATGTGGCAGCTACATCAGAACATCAAATCTTGTCCTATCCAGATCCACACACCTGAATTTCTCTATCTGCACTCCAGCTCAGATCAACCAACTTAATGCAGGTCAGGGTTTGAATTTAGGATGTTACTGAGAGATGCACTGTGAGATTGGGACACCCTTTCAAAACAGAACCTACTTGCTCTGCTCACCGGCATGTTTAGGGTGACACGGTGGCACAGTGGTTAGCACTGCTGCCTCACAGCGTCAGGGACCCGGGTTCGATTCCCGACTTGGGTCACTGTCTGTGTGGCGTTTGCACATTCTCCCCGTGTCTGTGTGGGTTTCCTCCGGGTGCTCCAGTTTCCTCCAGACCCACAGTCCAAAGATGTGCAGGTTAGGTGGATTGGCCATGCTAAATTGCCCCTTAGTGTCAGGGGGACTAGCTAGGGTAAATACATGAGGTTATGGGGATAGGGCCTGGGTGGGATTGTGGTCGGTGCAGACTCAATGGGCCGAATGGTCTCCTTCTGCACTGTAGGATCTATGTTACCTTGTCTGATTGAGTTTCAGATTATTGAAGGCATATTTACAATTAAGCCCTAAGAGGTTTGTGTTGCAAGAAATTGAGTGAAGCATCATCTAAAAGTTTAAATACAAGTTGACAATGCCTAAAGAAAGTAATTGTTTTTAATAATGTAACCCCAGCTGGTCCAAAGAATAATTCTGCTGTAATTACAGGCAGGAAAATGAAGAAAATATCAATGTTTACTGCACCAAATAACTGTGGTGAACCATCGTTGGTTCCCACTGTGGGATTGTTCTAATGTTGTTGTTGGGCTAGGGTGGGATTGATACACCTGTGGTTGTTACTGTTGTGGCACATCCCAGTCGGGCTCCGCCTCCTGGGAGAGGTATAAGACCCCCTGCTCGGGCGGGACCCCTTCAGTCTGGGATAGTGTGTTAAAGTTCTGTTAGTTCCATTGTTAGTTAATAAAAGCCTTCTTTTACCGAAGCTTCGTGCCTCGTGTCCAATTGATGCGCATCAATAACTCACCTCAAAATGCCCCATCTTTCATGCACGTGTTAGGAATCTGGTCGTTAGCTCAAACTCTAACTTTTTCCCAGGTCAGAAATGACAAACACAAGGGGTCACAAGTTCAAGATAAGGGGGGCAAGGTTCAATACAGATATGTGGGGGACGTATTTTACACAGAGGGTGGTGGGGGCCTGGGATGAACTGCCAAGCAAGGTGGTTGAGGCAGACACGCTAGGATCATTTAAGACTTATCTAGATAGCCACATGAACAGACTGGGAATAGAGGGATACAAACGGATGGTCTAGTTAGGAACACATGATCGGTGCAGGCTTGGAGGGCTGAATTGTGCTGTGTTGTTCTTTGTTCTCTTTGTTCTATGAACCAAAAATATCATGAGAAACGTTGCTGTATTGCACTGCAGTACTGGGTACTGCCTACAGGTTGTTCTAAAAAAACCATCTAATATTTCAGTGTGATTGAGAGGCACCGTCTGTTAAAAAGTATCATCTTCCTGATTTTCACTCCAATGGTCTTTTCTCTCAGGTTGTGCTGACCTGTAGTTTTGTTTAGTTGGAGAATTAACATTCATTTTTCTCCTAAAGTTAAAATGAGGACATTAGAACATAGAACATAGAACATAGAACATTACAGCGCAGAACAGGCCCTTCGGCCCACGATGTTGCACCGACAGAGTTGTTTAATAGAGTTGTTTAATAGAGTTGTTTTGTTGCTGTTGGCCTTCAAGCACATCACATTTTTAGGAACATTTAAGCGGTTATTGGATAGGCACATGGAGCACACCAGGATGATAGGGAGTGGGATAGCTTGATCTTGGTTTCAGATAAAGCTCGGCACAACATCGTGGGCCGAAGGGCCTGTTCTGTGCTGTTCTATGTTCTATGTTCTACATATTTGAGAAATCCTTTTCAAATGACAGACATGCAGACGCGTATTTTACTAAATCTTAACGATACAAACTGACTACTTTAAATTATATGTTCCCAGGACAGAACTCTATATCTTCTCTAAATTTATCCTCCTTCTTATATTGCAGGCCTTAACCTTTCACATACGCCCAGTCTGAGGTCAGCGTGAAGGGAAATGGCAGTTACTGCTGACATTGCAAAAAGCAACCCACAAAGTTTTTGCAGGTTCCAGCGCCTCGATTTCCTGTTTTCTGAATGATTTTGAATCTGGTGCTATTCGGGGATCTGTGACATCCAGCAACAGTGAAATTATAAAAGAGGGCTGATCAGCCAATCAGATTGAAGAATTCTCACCAACAGCAAGCTTCAAGGCTATGATTTTCCAGGCCCGCTGCACTGCTCGAGTAGCACTGCGGGCTGGGAAATGTCAGTGGGGGGGGGCTTGTCATGGGAGGTGCGACTGGCGTTCAGCCAGTCACAACTTTCCCAAGCCCTTTTTTGCAACGTAATCAGCCTTGCGCCGGAAATCAGCACGAGGCTGATTACAATATGGAAATTCCACTTTTCATCTCATTAGCGAGCCCGGGACGGTATCGCTAACGGGGACCCATTGTACACTCTGCATTAGGGATGGGCTGGGTTGGGAGGGAGGAGGGCGATCCGGGCTGGCCATGGGGAAGGGGGGGGCGGGTGCTCGGTGCTCGCCTGGGAGATGGGGCTTGGACTGGCCATGGAGGTGAGGTCGGGCTCACCATGGGGGATGTGGTGGTTCAGGCAGGCCATGGGGGAGGGGGGAGGGGGGAGGGGCTGGACCAGGGGGCCGGGGGGGGGGGGGGGGGTTGGGAAACCCAGTGATCGGAGGGTGGGGTTTCAAGGAGGCCGGCGATGGGGGTAGGGTCAGGAACAGGGGTATCGGGGATGACATCAGGAAGCCGGCGATCAGGAGGCCGGCGATCGGGAGGCCAGCGATGGAAGGTGGGGGGGTTGTGGGTGGGGGCAGTGCGCATCTGTTGATCTCCCCACTGACAGATTGGCGCATGTGCAGTGGCCCGCTCAGCGCGTGATACTGGCCTCTGTGGCAGGATGAGGCCCCTTCCCTTTACCGGTGTGAATCCCCGGTGGACTCTGTGAAGCACAGAGTGCCGGAAATCCATCCCACTATTTACACCCAAAAAACGGGCCGGAAAATCTCCCGTTTTCCCACCTGTTGGGCACCTAAATTTTTTGGGGGAAAAAAATCGCTCCCCAATTCTCTACCTAAAGCAGGTCCGACCCACACAGCACCACAGCTTCCACTATGGGTAGGGGCAAGGAGGCAGGTCCCAAATCCACCACATAACAGGGATCAAACCCCATGCAGCCAAGACTAATCTGATCCACACCAACAATCCAGCCAATCAGCCCTCAAAAGTTCCGAGTTGGTGTGGCAGCACTTTTAGAAGCATATTATAATCTGGAGATATGAATAACAATTGTAGAGACATCGATTTGTTTCCATCACATCACTGGCCAAGAATCTCTCCCGCTCTTACCACCTGGATTTACACGTTGATATTCAACACTCCACACGACTAAAATTAATTTTTCACAGCGAGAGAGCTTGCTCAATTGTAAATGGGACAAGGCATGCCCCTCGTTAAAAAATCACTTGCTCCTGACTGAACAGCTGGATTTTACAGCAACAATAGTGTGCAAAACGTTCAAGTTCAGATTAAGTCCATGATTCGGTGCTGTGCAAAGACAGCACAGTTTGTGAGGGAGCAGGGTATCACCCGGCAGCAACTTTCCAGTTTCCGTGTTTAACTCCATGGGGGTGACTTCCAGCTACATTCACCGTCAGTGAGAATGGCGCAAAATATGGTGAGAATCGGGAAACCGTGAGATTATGTTTTCTGATTTCCAGGTCCTTCACTAGTGACATAATGAGAATCCCGCCAAACAGGGTTGGGAACCTCATTTAAATACATTAGTATCTTATTAGCGAGCTCCCCCTGCCGGCACTCCCCCCCCCCCCCCCCCCCCCGGCACTCCCCCCCCCCCCCCCCCCCACCGGCTAAATATTCATTAGGAGTGATTTACATCAGCTGTCTATAAATCTGGTGACCTCACCTCCAAAGGAGATATCGGAATGCAGTACTCACGTTGCTATCACCCCCCAGGGTGCCAATTGCAGAGGGGGCACCAGCGAGAACGTGAAGGTCCCAGATAAATGTGACTCAGGGCCAGGGGCAGTGGGTTCAGTCTCGGCAGTGGAGGGAGGGGGAGGGGGAGGGGGACGCTCACAAGCCTTCATGGCCGTGAGCCCCTCGGTTTAAAGGGGTCAGGTGACTGGTTTGCAGATATCACTTCCCATGTCCTCCTTGCTGTGTTCGTGGCGATATCACCGCTGAGGGATTGCCCTTCCAGAGTGGCAACTGGAATGTGGGAGGGCGCAGGTGAATCCACAGGATCAGCACAGCGGGCAACCGTGGGTCTCTGGGTGGGGTCTCGTGAGATGCCAGATTGCATGGGCAGAATGGGAGACTCTGGCTGAAGACCCTCGCATGGGGGGGGGGGGGTGTGCGGGGAGGCTGAGTGCAGTCAGAATAAACCCCCACACTCAGCCTACACTTTGAAACCAGAGAGCATGAGATGTCTAGGAGTTCAAGGCCACTGGTTATGAAGGCTAGGCTCTCAGGGATGAGTGTCTGGGCAGCCGGATGTTCAAGTTGGAAGACTCGATTAATCTGCAGCCCATGAGAGCTGGGGAAATGAGGATGAGGTTGACGGCAGATTTCAGTCTTCACAAACCTCAGGTCTGTCTCGCCTGTCACGGGGGGAGAGCCAGTTGCCTCTTCGGCTCCCTGACCCTTTCTTGATGAGTCATTTGTGCCAATTTAGCCAGCATTGCAATGCATGAGTGTCCTACTGATTGGCAGCCAATTGTTGATCCTTCAGAAGCCAAGCCCCTTTGAATTTATGTTTTCAGTTTCATTTGTGATTTGATTTTGTTTTGAGCAGTTCCCCTTTTTACTTTGTTCCTCGGTTTATTTAATTTAGTTTAATTGTTGGAAGCCTAACCCCAAGCATTGAACTCCAAGGTTAATACTCACATCTCCAATACAGAGAGGTGACACAGTCGTGACCCTTAATGCAAGGTGTAATGGCGAATTGCTGATCAGTCAGCCCCTTCAGGAGACGACAGATGGCAGCATCTTATTTCCCTGTAAGGTCAAAACACAGATCCACTGCGGCAGCACGGTGGCACAGCGGTTCACACTGCTACCTCACAGCGCCAAGGAACCGAGTTCGATTCCGGTCTCGGGTCACTGTCTGTGTGGAGTCTGCACGTTCTCCCAGTGTCTGCGTGGGTTTCCTCCGGGTGCTCCGTTTTCCTCCCAGTCCAAAGATTTGTGGGTTAGGTTGATTGGCCATGCTAAATTGCCTCTAGTGTCAGGGGGATTAGCAGGGTAAGTGAGTGGCGTTACAGGAATAGGGTCTGGGTGGGATTGTGATCGGTGCAGACTCGATGGGCCGAATGGCCTCCTTCTGCACTGTAGGGATTCTATGGTCATTGAATGCACTCAACTGCCCTCACTCCTCATCCCCAGGGGAGTCATGCGGCCCGCTGAGACTCTCGAGGGTTAAGGCGCTGCATTCAGGTGGAGTTGAGAGGCTATTGTCTGACATGGAGGGAGTGAAGCTCATTGGAAATGCGCTCACACCAGGGGATGCGGAGGTCCCAGATCCTGACAGGGCTGTGAGTCAGGGCAATGTCAGGACTCAGCACTCACTTTGATGTTCTCTTCCTTTCCGTATTTGACTGGGGAGAGTCATGGAGCCAGCCGAGTCGGTAATTCTTTTGATTGCGACCGAGCAGCAGTGATAGCGACGTGCCGTGCACGCGGCCAGGACCAGCGCCCTGCAGAGGAGGGAGAGGCAGGGCTTGTCGATCTTCCTGGAGCTGGCCCACGGGTGCTGGAACCTCAGAGGAGACACAACCAGCCACGGGCATTCAGCCGGAGAACTTCCTACCTCCAGATGTCAGAGGTCCTATACTGGAGAAGACGGAGTTTGTCCCGGGCGATGGTGGACCATCCGTGCCAGGTGATGCAAGAGTTGGCACCATATGAACAGGTGGTCACCCATTGCCTGTGTCCCAGAAATTCACTGCTGCTCTGAATTGCTATGCCAGGAGTTAGTTTCAGGGCAGCGCGGTGGCACAGGGGCAGCACAGTGGCACAGTGGTTAGCACTGCTGCCTCACAGCACCAGGGACCTAGGTTCAATTCCGGCTTGGGTCACTTTCTGTGTGAGGTTTTCACATTCTCCCGTGTCTGCGTCGGTTTCCTCTCACAGTCTAAAGATGTGCAGGTTAGGTGCAGTGGCCATGCTAAATTGCCCCTTAGTGTTGTCTCAGTTGTGTCGGTTTGGAGGATTTGGGGTTACAGGGATCAAGTGGGTAGGAGGGATCTAGGCATGTGTGTGTGGGCCTGGGTAAGGTGTTGAATAGGTGCAGACTCGATAGGCCAAATAATTTCCTTCTATACTGTAGAGATTCTATCTCCCAGTCTGCCACACACAAGTGCATAAGGGAGGTTACAGATGCGCTATTTGCGAGGGCCCACACGTACATCAACTTGGACAGGGACCAAGTGAGCCAGGACACCAGAACCATGGGATTCACCCACATAGCGGGCATACTCCAGATGGAGGGTGTCATCGCCTGGACCCACATGGTTCTGCATTCCCCATGGTGGCATGTGATGCTATTTGTGAACCACAAGGGATTCCACTCCCTCAATGTCCCGATCGTCTGTGACCACACGATGCGCATTATGCAGGTGTGAGCCTGTTTTCCGGGGAGTGTCCATGGCAATTACAGCTTGGGGCACTCACAGATCTCCCAGGCGGGATTGGTGACATTGCTTGCTGGATGTCTGGCCAATCAGGAGCACAGGATGTCATGCCTTTGCTCAACACCACCCAGATGTTTGGTGAGGGCTCCCTCTGTGAAACGTGGTGCTGTCTCCCTGACAACCGTCCCCTCGATTGACTTGGAACAAGTGCTGGGGAGATGTTTAAAAGGAGCGCCCCCCTGAATACAGAGATTACATTTCCCTGGGGCAAGTGAATCAGAGACAAGCTTTCACAAGTGTGGCATGAATCACATGGAAAAAAACATCTTATTAAAGAGGTGGAATATACGGTGAGTTTTCCCGCTGCTAGCAGGATTCTCCCCGGTTTTCCCGCCGGCACGGGACACTGTGAGGAGATGTGGGACAATTCCGCCCTGTCTGTGAGATTCGATACAGTGCTGATGGTGAGCAGAGGCAGATTCACCATCATCACAAACTCAAACTCTCGTTTGTGTTTCCTCAAAACTAAAACTGCAACATGTGAATTTCAGAGAACGTCATGAATCAAGTACAGACTCTAATTATCCCCATTGGTTACTGCTTCTGAAAAAAAGGTCTGAGAGAAGGATCATCAAGGACCTGATGAAATTCTCATAAGGTGGAATAAGACAATTGAGAAAACTCCCATTTTAGTGAAAAATTTGAATTCTACCTGTTTCGGTTTCAAAAAGATGCAAACATGAGGAATGCACCATCCCAATCCCGGTGTATCCTTGTTGATTTAATTGTTTTTGTTATGTGGAATTGAGAATTGAGGGCTGTGCTTTGAAAGGTGGAGGAAATCAGCCTTCGAGAGTGGATTAATATTGGCCGGGTTTAAGCAGTTGGGCAGATCGACATTCAAATGTGAGATTCGAAATTCTTCACCATCATTTCAAAAAATGGTTATTTTGCTAAATTTGATTTGAACAATTTCACATTCGAGTTATACCACATTTTACAAAGTAGTCACACCCACACAATGCAATAGACCTTCAACAAAGTATTCAAGTATATGATGAAAGCATTCCAGCATTTTCTTTGATGTGCATTATTTTTACAAGCCCAGCACATTGATTTCGTTTTTCTAATGTAAATGATCAGATTGATTGAATTCAGTTTGACAATTTTCATAGAATCATAGAATCATAGAATCCCTACAGTACAGAAAGAGGCCATTCGGCCCATCGAGTCTGCACCGACCACAATCCCACCCAGGCCCTACCCCCATATCCCTACACATTTACCCACTAATTTTCCCTGATGAATTTTGAACAAAGTTATTAGTCCAGGAACTGAGCCACTTTATTACTGTGCAGCCTTATCAATAATTATAATGTGCATACTTTATATGCACATTATTATTTATGGGATGGCACGGTGGTTAGCATTGTTGCCTCACAGCTCCAGGGACCCAGGCTCGATCCCCAGCTTGGGTCACTGTCTGTGTGGAGTTTGTACATTCTCCCCGTGTCTGTGTGGGTTTCCTCCAGGTGCTCCAGTTTCTTCCCACAGTCCAAAAATGTGCGGGTTAGGTGGATTGGCCATGCTAAATTGCCCCTTAGTGTCAGGGGGACCAGCTAGCATATGGGGATAGGGCCTGGGTGGGATTGTGGTCGGTGCAGACTCGATGAGCTGAATGGCCTCCTTCTGCACTGTAGGGATTCTATGATTCTATACTTGAATAGCTTGTTGTAGGCCACTTGGTTCATGTGGGTGCAACTATTTTACGTGTGGTATAACTTTAACCTGAAGTTGTTCAAATCAAATACTTTGATTTGATTTAATTATTGTCACATGTACCGAGATAAAATGAAAAGTATTGTTTTGCCTCGAAGAGGCATTTGACACCACTTTAGCTTCACAAAAGCTGCAGCATAATTGCAACCAGTGCAAAGTGAAATACAAAATCAAAATACCCAGATGGCTACACCTTTAAATCGAACGTTTCATTTTTAAACACTTTAGTTTAGCAAGCAGTTTACCCTGTCTTCAAAGTGTTATCAGTCAGTAGTCATTTTTGTTTTTTTGTGGTAGCGTGGTCCCTTTAAGGGTGCCATGTGATCAGGCTGGACCCTATGGAGAGGCAGCGCGGGAGGCTGAGCCAATCAGGTGCAAGGGCATACGCCCTGGGTCAGGGATGAAGCTCAGCTGCAGCCGGGGAGCAGAAGAGAGTCGATGTCTATTGCAGTTCGGAGACAATCATGTCCAAGTATTGTTGGCGATAAACCCGTCAAAACTTGAAACCGCAACGAGTCGCCTTTGAAGTTGTTGCAGCTTTTTTGAGAATCGAGGTCAGCTGAAGATCTTATCCACTTAAGGAAAACCCAACGAAAGCTGGGGCAATGTGAGGAAGGGTGGAGATGTGCATCATGGATCGCTGACCTCTTTCCTCTCCTTCCTACCTGGGAACGGAGGAAAATTGGAGTCTTTACCCTGGGCTAAGTACGGAATTGTTTATTTTGAGGAAGGAGTATAAATAAAAGCAATTTAAGTCAGTAGGTAAGGTAGCAATGCATTACTTATTTTCTGAGACCAAAGTAATTAATAAGCCTCGATTTTGCAATCATCTGTAGCAGGCAGGACCTGACATGTCCTGTAATGTTTAGTCAGTGGAGAAATATGACAAAACCTCTCCCTTCATTGCTGAAAAGTTGGAGATCTTGCTGCACCCCCAGGGAGATTGTTTCAAGTACGGTGGCACAGTGGCTAGCACTGCTTCCTCACAGCGCCAGGGGCCCCGGTTCGATTCCCGCCTTGGGTCACTGTCTGTGCGGAGTCTGCACGTTCTCTCCGTGTCTGCGTGGGTTTCCTCCGGGCGCTCCGGTTTCCTCCCACAGTCCAAAGATGTGCAGGTTAGGTGGATTGGCCGTGCTAAATTGCCCCATAGTGTCCAAAGATATTTGGGTTAGATGGATTAACCATGGTAAATGTGTGGGGTTACGGGGGGATAGGGAGGGGGAAAGAGGGCCTGGATAAGATGCTCTGTCAGACAGTCAGTTCAGGGCTGAATGTCCTCCTTTCGCACTGTAGGAATTCTATGATCATGAGTCAAGCTTTTGAAAATGTGAACAAAACCAGAAAATGCTGGAAAATCGCAGCAGGTCTGACAGTATCGGTGGAGGGAACAGAACTAATGTTGAGTCTGGATGACCCTTTGTCAGAGTTGAAGACAATAGAAAATAGGACGAGAGATTTAAAAATGGGAAATGGATGTTTTGAAGGGACGGTTCAGGTCTATGTTGCATTTTGCTTTGACAGTCAGATAATGATCGCATTATTGTCAGCCTGAGAGTTCATGGGAATTGACATTTGACTGATGGTAATTTTAGTGGCATTAGTTCTTCCAACATCTCTTAGCAAATCCAATTAAAATTTCTGCCCTAAGTCCCCAATTTTGACTGATAAGCTATAAATATGGATCATATAAAACAGAATGATTTCTACCTTTTACAACTCCAGAGAATCCCTACCGCGCAGAAGGAGGTCATTTGGCCCACCGAGTCTGCATCAATTATTTGGGGGCGGCACGGTGGCACAGTGGTTACACTGCTGCCTCACAGCACCAGGGACCCAGGTTCGATTCCTGGCTTGGTTCACCGTCTGTGTGGAGTCAGCATGTTCTCCCCGTGTCTGCATGGGTTTCCTCCAGGTGCCCTGGTTTCCTCCCACAGTCCGAAAGATGTGCTGGTTAGGTGCATTGGCCATGCTAAATTCTCCCTCAGTGTACCCGATCAGGTGTGGTGACTAGGGGATTTTCACAGTGACTTCATTGCAGTGTTAATATAAGCCTACTTGTGACATCAATGAAAAAACTTTAAACTTTCAAAATAGCATCTTTATGCAGGCCCACCCCCTTGCCCTATCCCCGCAACAACCCCTCCCCCCGCCCCTTCCATGGCTAATCCACTTAACCTACAGATCCCTGGACATTAAGGGGCAATTTAACTTTGTGAATCCCCCTAACCAGCACATCTTTGAATTATTGAAGGAAGTTGAGTGAAGGATAAATGTGAAAGCATTTACAAAAACATTTGAAAGAACCAGCCCAGTTTTTTTAGATTGTAAATGTGTGATTATTATGGTAATTAGTTCAGCTACAACCCCACTATAATTCAGCACATTAATATTCAGCACTTCTATACAACAGTGTTTGTATCACAAAAATTACCACATGCACAAAATACCCTTACATACCACGATAGAAATTGTAAAGCAATGTATTTATTGCATTTAATGCATATTCTTCAAAATTAAACATTTCTTCAGAGTCTCATCTTTGGACACGATCAATCTGCAAAATTCATTTGCTAGTTTCTTGATAGAGAAACAAAATCATTAACAAATGCTGCCACCAAGTGGCCCCCTTTGGTACAGCCCCACTTCTCTATTCAAATAAAGTTACTTTACAGGTTAAGATTCTGTTAGATCTCCCAAGGGCGCAGCAAAGACTTATACGTATCAGGCGTGTATCACTTCAGATAAACACCTCAGATTTCTCCAAATCAGAGAAGAATCTACAGACCATAACAGAATGGAAGAATTTGTAGAAAAAGTAAAGACAGCTGGAAAAGCAAGTGAAAAGTGTTCAGGATGTTTCCGACCATTGGGAAGGAAAAGGTGAGTTGATCCAACAAGAAGCTGATGTACGAGGTGAGGTGAGAGTGACAGCCCTTGACATCAAGGCTGCATACGACTGAGTGTGACACCAAGGAACCTTAGCAAAACTGGAATCAATGGGTACCAGGGGACAAACTCTCCACTGGTTGGAGTCATACTTGGTACAGAGGAAGATTGTGATTGTGGAGGGTCAGTCATCTCAGCTCCAGGATATCTCTGCAGGAGTCCCTCAGGGTAGTGTCCTGGGCCCAACTATCTTCAGCTGCTTCATCAATCACCTTCCCTCCATCATAAGGTCAGAAGTGGGGATGTTCGCCGATGACTGCACAATGTTAGCACCATTCGCGACTCCTCAGATACTGAAGCAGTCCGTGTCCAAATGCAACAAGATCTGGACAACCTTGGGCTGATAAGTGGCAAGTAACATTCACGCCACACAAATACCAGGCAATGACCAACTCCAATAAGAAACACTCTAACCACCGCCCCTTGACATTCAATGGTGTAACCATCACTGAATCCCCCACTGTCAACATCCTTGAGGTTACCAATGACCAGAAACTCAACGGGACTCACCACATAAACACAGTGCCTACAAGAGCAGTCAGAGGCTAGGAATATTGTGGCGAGTAACTCACCTCCTGACTCCCCAAAGCCTATCCTCCATCTGCAAGGCACAAGTGAGGGTGTGATGGAATACTCCCCACTTGCCTGGATGGGTGCAGCTCCAACAACACTCAAGGAGCTCAACACCATCCAGGACAAAGCAGCCCGTTTGATTGGCACCCCATCCACAAACATCCACTCCCTCCACCACCGACGCTCAGTAGCAGCAGTGTGTACTATCTACAAGATGCACTGTAGCAATTAACCAAAGATCCTTAGACAGCACCTTCAAAACTCACGACCACAGGAAGACAAGGGCAGCAGAAACATGGGAATACCACCACCTGCAAGTTCCCCTCCAAGTCACTCACCATCCTGACTTGGAAATATATCACCGTTCCTTCGCTGCCGCTGGGTCAAAATCCTGGAATTCCCTCCCTAACTGCACAGAGTCATAGAGGTTTACAACATTGAAACAGGCCCTTCAGCCCAACTTGTCCATGCTGCCCAGTTTTTACCACTAAGCTAGTCCTAATTGCCCACATTTGGCCCATATCCCTCTATACCCATCTTATCCATGCAACTGTCTAAATGCTTTTTAAAAGACAAAATTGTACCCACCTTTACTACTTCCTCTGGCAGCTTGTTCCAGACACTCACCACCCTCTGAGTGAAAAAAATGCCCCTCTGGACCCTTTTGTATCTCTCCCCACTCACAAACCTATGCCCTCTAGTTTTAGACTCCCCTACCTTTGGGAAAAGATGTTGAGTATCTAGCTGATTTGTGCCCCTCATTATTTTATAGACCTCTACAAGATCACCCCTAAAACTCCTAAACTCCAGGGAAAAAAGTCCCAGTCTATTCAGCTTCTCCTTATAACTCAAACAATCAAGTCCTGGTAGCATCCTGGTAAATCTTTTCTGCATTCTTTCTAGTTTAATAATGTCCTTTCTATAATAGGGTGACCAGACCTGTATACAGTAATCCAAGTGTGGCCTTACCAATGTCTTGTACAACTTCAACAAGACGTCCCAGCTCCTGTATTCAATGTTCTGACCAAGAAACCAAGCATGCCGAATGCCTTCTTCACCACCCTGTTCACCTGTGACTCCACTTTCAAGGAGCTATGAAACCGAACTCCTAGATCTCTTTGTTCTATAACTCTCCCCAATGCCCTACCATTAACTGAGTAGATTCTATGACTTGTATAACCAGTAGAAACTTTGCTGACCTCTGATTGTGCCTAACCTGCAGGGGATACTTTTCTCTAAAGTGGAGGCAACAGGAGGGGAAAGACAAACAGATGCTAAGGTCTCCAAGCCAAGCTGCTCTTTGGATGGTATCCCAGCAGTGGGGTCAGTGGCCGTGATTGGTAGTGGGGAGCCCTGTTTTCCTAAGAGCCACAATTCCACTGTTCCTTCTCTTTCAAATGCTGTGGAGAAAATGAGATGTCCACTCCTTTGTGATGAATGTACTCACAGGCAGTGGCTAGTTAAATACCTGATTATATTTGCAGTCATGTGTTGAATCAGGGAAACTTTGCGGCAGTGAGGGACCATTTCATTTTGCCTGCACCTGCTGAAAAATAGCGAGCCAGCTCCATTCAACTTTCCAGCAGAGTCTGCACATTCTCCCCATATCTGTGTGGGTTTCCTCCAGGTGCTCTGGTTTCCTTCCACAGTCCGAAAGACGTGCTGGTTAGGTGAATTGGCCATGCTAAATTCTCCCTCAGTGTAACCCGAACAGATGCCAGAATGTGGCGACTGGGGATTTTCACAATAACTTCATTGCAGTGTTAATGTAAGCCTACTTGTGACTAATAAATGAACTTAATACTTAGCTCTTGGTCCACAGCCGGATCTTTAGCTGCAGATCCAAGTACATCTTAAATGTGATAAAGATTTCTGCTTCTACTGTGCTTTGAGACAGGGAGTTCCAGAACCCCCTAACCTCTGGATGAAAATATTTCTCCTCAACTGCCCTCTAACCCTTACCACCAATTACTTTAAATCTAAGCACCCTGTTTATTGACTTCTGCCACGAGAAATAACTCTCTCCCAGCCCTTCTATCTGTGCCCTTAATCATTTTAAACACATTTAAAACTACCTTCAGCCTCCTCTGTTGCAAAAGAAAACAACTCCAGCTTATCAAATCGTGATTGCTAAAATTCTCCACTCGTGGCAACATCATCCTTATTAATTAATTATCACTTGTTGAAATTATTACAATTAAGATGCACATTTAGGAATTGCAATAAAAAAGTGAAGTGTGAAAAAATGTGGTATGGTTAAAAAAACCCAATTCAAATAATGTCTGATGAGAGGATTATGTAGGATATTCAGCACAGAAAGAGACCTTCAATCCATGCTGTCTTTTATGCTCCACTTGGGTCTATTTCCATCTTTCTTTGCCTAAATATATCACCATTCCCTCTCTTCCCTTCTCCCTCACTTCCCCTTAAATGCAGCTGGCGGAATTTGATGAACAGCCATGAAAAAAATGAATGGCGGAGCAGGCTCGAAAGGCTGAATGTCCTACTTCTGCTTCTCGTTTCTATGCATCTATATTATTCACATCAACTACTTGCTGTAGTGAGCTCCTCATTATCACCACTCTTTGGGTAAACAAGTTTCTTCTGATGGAGTAAGCGTAAGGTCAACAGCCTACTTGGGCAGAAAAAACAGGATCTCTGAGAGGAAAGCAAGTGGAGGGTCAGAGACAAGGTGGTAATAACTTTACCAATATAGTTATGAACAAATTCAGAAATTAAGCATTTTTCCGGTGGGCTTGTGAACTGTGTCATCACGCTGAACTAGGAGTCAGAAGCTAACAGAGTGGGGAACAGTAACACATTGTGGTCTTCCCACTTAAGGCTAATTAAGGGTCAAAGGACAGGCTCACTCTCCAACTAAGAATGATGGGAAGGCTCTTGACAGCCAATCACAGGCGTTACAGATTGAAAGCAGTAGCAAGATGTAATGGCAGATATCGGGAGAGGAACAACATGGAAGCACCCTCTCGCCACCGACTATTTTAAATTTGAAGTTAAGAGTGGCTTTCTCAGATAGGCCAGCATTGTGAGAGGGGGGCTCAGAGAGGATCTCCATGGTCTGCCTCCAGCACTGGATATTAGAGATGTGCTCCCAGTATATAAAGCTCCGTGCCAAGAACATAGGACAGAATTTTACATTTCTCCACTGGCCAGTTTGTAGGCGGGGGAGAGAGTATGACATTTTTTTGTCATACGGCCTTCCCCGACCTCTCTGCAGTTTTACACTGGAAGAAGTCTCACAACACCAGGTTAAAGTCCAACAGGTTTATTTGGTAGCAAATACCATAAGCTTTCGGAGCACTGCTCCTTCGTCAGATGGAGTGGGGACAGGTGAGGCCCACCCATCCTTCCTCCATTTGAGGCCCTTAAGTGACCAATTATTGACCACAGTTTTGACCAAGAGTTTTTCCGTCCAGCCTCAATTTTTCAGCAGGTGAAAGGAGTTCTGGGGTATGGGGGAAGCCTGGAAATAAATTGGGTTCAAGCCTTGGGTGGGAATGGGGGAGGGGGTGCCTCCATTAGCAGCCCCCTTTTAACCTTGGGTGCCCCACCCCCCTTAAGGTCTGGTCGGGCTAGCTCCTTTCCTGACCCCCAGCTTCTCCACTGACAACCTAATTCCCCTTTGCCCACCCCCTCAGGCCTCCCTTACCCTTCCCACCCCGAGACCCTCAAACTTACCATTTCCTGGAAGCCCAGGCCTTGCTCTGGGGACTGCCTGCAGTTTGTGTCCTGGCCACTGCAGTTTTTGGCACTGCACGGACTAAGAACTAGGAGCAGGAGTAGGCCATTCAGCCCCTCGAGCCTGCTCCGCCATTTAATACAATCATGGCTGATCTTGATCGGCCAGCAGCTCTCTAAGGTGGAACTTCCTCCAAAGTGATGGGTGGAATTCCTATCTCCAGCCAATTAACACTCCTTGAAGTATAAAATTGCCATGACGCAGGCAGCATTGACAGGAATATATTCCCCACACTTCTTCCGACAGCAGGACTGGAAACCCCACCAACCTAGAAATCCTGGCCATGGGATCATTGATTTTCCTTACCCCTCGGCTGCTGAAATTTTCATCTATTCTTTAGTCACAATTAGATTTGATTAAAAGTAGTTTATTTATTAATGTCACAAGTAGGCTTACATTAACACTGCAATGAAGTTACTGTGAAAATCCCCCGGTCGCCACACTCCGGCACCTGTTCAGGTACACTGAGTGAGAATTTAGCATAGCCAATGCATCCAACCAGCACATCTTCGGACTGTGGGAGGAAACTGGAGCACCCGGAGGAAACCCACGTGGACACGGGGAGAACGTGCAAACTCCAAACAGACAGTGACCCAAGCCAGGAATTGAACCCCGGTCCCCTGGTGCCGTGAGGCAGCAGTGCTAACCACCGTGCCACCGTGCTGCCCCGATTACTTCCAGTGCCCTCCTTTATCATCCTTCTGCAAATTCCAACTTGTTCAAAACACAACCAACCAAATGACGTCTCATGCTGAGTTTGATTAATTATGCCTGTGCCTGCTGGCTTACTTTGGCTCCATACTCCATTAAATTTTATCTCTATGCCCTCATCTTCAAATTCCTCCTCTGCCTTACCCTAACCTATTTCCATCCCATAACCTTTGATCTTTTAATTCTGGACCATCATGTATTTGTTGTCCTATCCATTGCCCGCTCTCAGCTCCACCTTCTGCAACTTACTCCTTCAACCGTTCCCATTCTTAGCACATTCAAAAGTTGTCTCAACACCATCAGGCTTTTGGTCAACGCTCCTAAATCTCACTCCGGGATTTTGGTATCCACTTCCCTTCCATTACCATTTGGAAAGTTCTTACATTAAACCCAAGTCATTATCATAAATTAACCCTTGCACCACTGTCACTGCATTCAGATGTGGAGATGCCGGCGTTGGACTGGGGTAAACACAGTAAGAAGTTTAACAACACCAGGTTAAAGTCCAACAGGTTTATTTGGTAGCAAAAGTCACACTAGCTTTCGGAGCCTTAAGCCCCTTCTTCAGGTGAGTGGGAATTCTGTTCACAAACAGGGCATATAAAGACACAACCTCAATTTACAGAATAATGGTTGGAATGCGAATACTTACAGCTAATCAAGTCTTTAAGATACAAACAATGTGGATACATACAATATAGAATACAGTATAGAACAACGTGGATACAACAATACAGACAATACACATCTCTTTAACCTGTCTTAATGCTCTCTCCACTCACGTTGTTTGTATCTTAAAGACTTGATTAGCTGTAAGTATTCGCATTCCAACCATTGTTCTGTAAATTGAGTTTGTGTCTTTATATGCCCTGTTTGTGAACAGAATTCCCACTCACCTGAAGAAGGAGCTTAAGGCTCCGAAAGCTTGTGACTTTTGCTACCAAATAAACCTGTTGGACTTTAACCTGGTGTTGTTAAACTTCTTACTGCATTCAGACACAGGGCGAGACTGAAATCGATGTCACAGCTTCTGATGGAACTCTTGGAACCAACTAAATCTACTTAAAAAATAACTCACCTTGACAGAAAGCCTGCCCCCATTCTCAAGAACAATCCAACCCTATCTTCCAGGGTTAGCATGGGGCCAAATGGCTGGGCAGAAAGCCCGATTGACCATGTTACAGCAGGATATACACCTCAGAGAAACAGCAAGTATGTCAGCAAGTAGTGATTAGATGACACAAATTTGAGTTTTAAAAATTGTGGTTGAAAAATCAGAATCCTACAAATTCAGAAAGAAAGTTAATGGCCAGAATGTGCAAATGACTCTTGATTTGCACAGTGGAGATGCAGGAAGAGTCTGTAAGAAAATGGATTTGGAGAAAAAGAACAAGAAAGTGGAGAGGCACTGACCATAGCGATATCAGAAATGTTCACAGTCCGGACAACAACCACGCTTCTTCTTGTACTCTGTCCGGAGTGTGTTGGATCTGCTGAAGGAGCCTCCCTAGATACTCGAAATTGGGTGGAGTCGAGCTTTATAACATCTGTGCTTTACGTCACATGCAAGGACATCAGAGTTTCATGATAACGGATATTTCACAACATGTACAACCCATCGCAATCTGTTCAGATTTCCTTGTCATCAGTTTCTTTTTCCAGTATTAGGCATTTATTGACAATGTTTCTCACTGTTACAATCACAGATTCCCTCTCCTAAACTTGCTGCTCCTCTGAAGCTCATTGCTAAAAATCAGGAGGCCTTGTTGTCACCATTTTCAGTGACTTGGTTCAGGGTCCCTGCTTCCCGCTTCAGGACAGTCAGCAGTGTCTGGGAGCTTTCGAGGATCTTCATATAAGCAGCTTCAGTCTCTGCAATAGTTCTATCAAACTCATTTCGGCTTGCCATTTTGCGTGCCAGGCCCTCGTTGACCGTGGCAAGTTTCTCTGTTAAAATGCGGATATCGTTCTGCAGCTTATTCTTCTCTTCCTCCTCTTGCAAGATTTGTTGATTCAGTTCTTCTCTTTTCGTACACAAATCTTCAATACATTTAACCAGTTCATTGTTGTAGCTCTGCAGCGCGGCCCCCTGCTGGGACATTGCAGCTCCCCCCCGCGCTGGGTGCGGGTCAGTCCGGCCCCGCTCAGTCCCCGCATTATCAGTAAAAACATACACTTCCTTCCAAAACCAAAGCTAGGACACTAATGGTTACAATTCCAAAACACCAACATGATGCACAGTTTTACAATACAGTAACTACTGGTACTTTGTAATAGTTTTAAAATAACTACTGATACAATTATAATTTTCCTACTGTGGTGACAATATAAAATGTTCCAAGGTCAAATTAAAATGCCCAGCAGAACGTAGCTGTTAGAATCTGAAACTTTGCAACAAATAAATCCAAACAGCAGGACGGTATTATTAGAAGCGTGCTATTCTTTGCGTTAGCTCTTGCTAACTTGAAAAGTGTGTGCCATATATAAAAAGTAGAGAGTTAGAACATAGAATCCCTACAGTGCAGAAGGAGGCCATTCGGCCCAGCAAGTCTGCACCGACCACAATCCCACCTCGGCCCTGTCCCCTTAACCCTACGTATTTACCCTGTTATTCTCCCTGACACTATGGGGCAATTTAGCATGGCCAATCAACCTAACCTGCACATCTTTGGACTGTGGGAGGAAACCAGAACACCCGGGGGAAACCCAATGCAGACATGAGGAGAGCGTGCAAACTCCACACAGTTACCCGAGGTCAGAATTGAACCCGGTCCTTGGTGCTGTGAGGCAGCAGTGCTAACCACTGTTAATAAACCAGAGTTAATAAACTGTCAGAGTAATTTCACAATGTTGCTTCCAGGGGAAACTAACCTTAACAACACCATGATTTGGGATTGAACCACAACATTGTAACCCTACTCTGAACTCTGAATACGGTCTCCCAACAGGAAACAAGAGCGCGGAATCACACTTGATTTCTTTACTTTTAGCAAAGTATTGTAATTCTTTCCAAATTTTTACAGTTTAATATTCAGCTGAACACAGGCTGGATAATTTAAATACCGGGAAGAGTTAAAAAAAACAGATACATAGGAAATCAGCTTCTCCCCGCTCAGGCCTCTGCCCTGCTCACCATTCACTCCCCCATTCTACTCCTCAATTCATTGTCTTGTTAATCTCTTTTAGTGAACGAATTGCACCAGTGGGAAATTAAATACATGAAAATAAATAAATATTTTATTTAAATATTTTATGAATTTAGGCTCAGATAATATACAACACAGAAGATGATCATTCTGTCCATCATTGCTTTGACATTTGAAAGCGATATCCAATTAGTCCTACACCATTGATCCTTCTGTATATGTATCGCCAAATCCCTTTTCAAATTTACTATTGAATCTGCTTCCACCACTCTTGCCAGCAGTGCATTCAAGATCATTACAACTCACTGTGTAAAAGAAATTGCATCTTCCCATCTGGTTTATTTGCTAATTATCAGACTTAGCAATGAATCACTGGAAGCTCAGAAAATTCTGCTATCTTGGATCTTTGGTGACAGACAAGTTGGCTCTTGTTGCACATGTATTGGGAAGTCAGCCCCAACTTTGATCCCTAACAAAATAGGCACAGGCAAACCACAAACTGACCCATGGAACCAAGATTTTTTGTTTATTCATTTGTGGAACATGGGTGTCACTGGCCAGCCAACATTTATTGCCCACCCCTAGTTGCCCTTGGAAGGCAGTTGAGAGTCAACCACATTGCTGTGGCTCCGGAGTCACACGTAGGTCAGACCAGGTAAGGACAGCAGATTTTCTTCCCTATAGGACATTAGTGAACCAGAGGGGTTTTTCAGACAATCAACAATGGTTTCATGGTCATCAGTAGATTCTTAATTTCAGATTCAGATTCCACCATCTGCTGTGGCTGGATTCGATCCTGGGTCCCCAGAACTTTAGCTGAGTTTCTGGATTAATAGTCTAGCAATAATACAACTGGACTATTGCCTCCCCTATAGATTGTCTACAAGGTCTGTACCTTCAGCACATTGCTATATGCCAACAAGGCCTGGACAACTTACACCTACCAAGAAAAAAGGCTCAATAACTTCCATCTCCAGTGGCTATAACACAGCCTCAGCTTCACATGAAAAGACAACGTCACCAATGAAGCAGTCCTTTCTAGGCCAAACATGCCAAGTATGCTGGCACTAATCAAGCAAAGAAGGCTTCACTGGTGTGAGCATATGCACAGGACGGATGTGCTATACAGGGAGGTAGACCATGCCAGGAGACTGGCCCATTGGTCCCATTCAAGGACGCTGTCAAAATTGAAGTCCTCAACATAAATCATGACCAGTGGGAAACTCTCACTGATACAATCTGGCAAACACCAGCTGAAGGCAGAAATTCACCATCATGATGACATGTGGAGGAGAATTTGATGCCCTATCCGAGGAGGGGTTTAATCAAGCAGGAGACCCTACTGCTTTCCTGCTTCCGCCCTGATTAAATCCGGGTTGGGAGGCTAATGGACAGCCTTCCTGCCCCTCCTTTCATTCAGGCTCTTAAATGGGCAATTATTCATCCAGTGGTAGGTAGCAGTCTGAAAATAAAACCCTATCTGGTTTGGTTGCTGGCAACCAAGGGGTCCCTCAATGCTTAATTAAAGGAGGGAGGACTGGGAAGGAGGGCACCACTGAGCCACCTCCCTCCTCCATTCCGCATCCCACCTTCATTTACCTCTGGCTTGGATCCTTTGCTGATCCTGGGCTGTGGTGGATGCATTGCCAGCAGCTGCCTCTGCTTCTTTTGGTGCTGTAAGAAGTCTCACAACACCAGGTTAAAGTCCAACAGGTTTATTTGGTAGCTTTTGGAGCGCTGCTCCTTCATCAGGTGAGTGCTCACCTGATGCACTCACCTGAAGGAGGAGCGACACTCTGAAAGCTTGTGCTACCAAATAAATCTGTTGGACTTTAACCTACACCGGCATCTCCACATCTTTTGGTGCTGCCAGTAATGGGCAGTTGCTGGCCTCTGATTTGCTGGCGGCTCTTGGAAGGGGCAGGATTTCCTCCCTGGTGTCCTTGGTCCTGGGGAAGACCTTTGACCACTATGGGCCTGATTGCGGCACTTAATCTGGTGGGCCTTCCATGGAGTGCCATAAAAACCCAACAGGTTCACTAATATTCTGTCACTTTGACTTGGCTTACATAAGTCTCCATTTCCACACCTGACTCATAAAGGTGGAAATTGGCTTGCATTGAACCCATCCTATGAGCATAAAATGTATGCAAGTCATTCACCATGTTCCTCAGCACTTATCTTCTGTTCTTTCGAGTATCTGGTGCCAGGCTCCTGCTGCACAAAATTCTGCTCTTCCTCCTGCCCGACCTCTCCTTTCCTGCAGGGTTGGGGCAGGAGACATTGCTGAAAACTGGGTCTGGTATTTGCAATGACCTCAGTTGTGGCTTAGTGGTATTGACCATTGGACTGGTAATCCCCAAATCTAGGGCCAATGCTCTGGGGTTCCAGGTTCAAATCCCACCACGGTAGATGGCAATTGTCCTGTGGCAGGCATGGGTGGGTTGAACATTTTTCAATGACTTCAGTCTCACCATCAAGGGTGCCTCCCACTCACCCTGGCCCGCACAAGCTGCACTCACAGCTCAAGTTAAAATCAGGCTCAATGTCTTTGCGCTCCATGATATTGCCTGTTAAAGTTCTCAGGTACAAGACCACCACACCAATTCCACTTTTTAAAGACTTTTAAATGATATCATGGTTACTTTCCATGGCACAACCTCATATTTAAATTGACAATAAAGCACCAAAAAAACCTCCTCCAGGCAAGCACTATGAGTAATTAATTAGGCATAAACCTTGAAGTTGGCAATCAAATTGGGCAGTTGGTGATATTCAAAGTTGTTAAATAAATTATCTTTGCAAAGCGTCTGTCTGCTGCACCATGTGTGTCAGACATTTCTTCTTTTTGACAGTTCTGTTAAAACCACAAGCTCATTTCTGTCGCTTTCCAGATGTCATTTGCTGCTCCTATTCGTGAATTATTTGCACTGAATCAACTTTCACTGTATCACTCGTTTCGGACTCATGCATATCATCTAAGAAAGAAAAATAGAGAAATTCTGTAAATCTCTGAATGGTCATTCATAATTTTAATGAGAACATGTTCTAAATTACATGTGGAGTTCAAAGATCAAACATCAACCAATTAATCGAGAGTAGTTTGTTGTATACACTTCAACCATTCTTAGCGATTAACAATTACATGTGAAACTTTTGCTGTTTTAGTGACTCCAGCTGGTTTACTCCAGGTCAGAGTCAATGGTGTGCGAGAGTAACCTCTTGTATAGTTGCCACACATCCTGTCCAGAAATCCCATCCCTCTGCATGAAAATTGTTCCAGATCAGGGCAGTTTCCAGGCTCCTGTGTCTGGTAAGTTAGAGAGTTCTTTGTATTTCCTAGTGCTAGGTTTGATGGTGACAGGTTTTAGAACTAGCCAAGAATCTGAATTCCTCAAATGTAGAAACAAAGTGCTGGAAAAAAAACTCAGCAAATCTTGCACCAGCTATGAAGTGAGAAACAAAGTTAACGTTTTGCGTCAGATGTGACTCTTCTGCAGAACAGCACTTGTGTGAATTCTCAGCCTTGTGCAGCAGTTCTGAAAACAGTCACACACCAGACTGATTGATCAATTCAGAGCAAAACAAACTACAGGGGCGACCTTCCGGCCCTCTTCACCATGGGCGCAAATCCCGTTATGGCCTCCAACTCTCGAGAGAGGGCCAGAATGGGATTTACGCCAGGGAGGTCTCAGAATGAGAACTTGCCCAGCTCCCACTGGCGATGTGGGGCATGAACTTGATCACCATGAACTTAAATAGATTTAAATATGCCTAAACGGTGTAACCTTCCAGGTTCGCCGTATGTTCCCCCTGCCAGCGTGACATCGTAAGAAGTTTAACAACACCAGGTTAAAGTCCAACAGGTTTATTTGGTAGCAAAAGCCGCACAAGCTTTCGGAGCTGCAAGCCCCTTCTTCAGGTGAGTGGGAATTCTGTTCACAAACAGAGCATATAAAGACACAAACTCAATTTACATGAATAATGGTTGGAATGCGAATACTTACAACTAATCAAGTCTCATCATGCCAGCGGGAATCGCTACTGGTTTCCAAAAATGGTAACCAGTCATGATGACCATGCCAGGGGTTCAGAGGTGAGTATAGACACCCGGATGGTGAGGGTATCCCCCCAGCACTCTAGCAGTGCCAACCTGGCAGTGCCAACCTAGTACCAGGCTGGCACTCCCAGGGCCAGGGGTGGGGCCTCTATGGAAACCCATTGGGGACTTTGCATTATGGGGGGGGGATGCATTGCGATGGTATGGGGCGGTGGGAGAAGATTCTGATGCTCCGATGACGGGGGATGGGAGAAAGGAAATAAACAAGAAAACAAAGGGATCTGTGGCCCTCATACACCGAGTGATGGTTCATAATGGGACTGGGAGATACTCAAGAGAGTCAGGTGCAGGGACCTGTTGAGGAATGTACAAAAGACAGAAAACAAAACTTAGAAAAGGGGGTGGTAATTAATAGGTTTACACATGAAAGAAAAATCTCCTAAATTGAGTAAACCCTTTACCTCTTCAGTGCCTGTTTTGATACAGCAAAGGTGCCATTTACAGTAACATCAGTCAACAATGGACCAGAAATTGTTGAGATAATAATGATACAATAACAGTGTTAGGAATTATTCATCCCTAAAACAAATAGTAATTTATGACATAAAACAGATATGCCACAAGTTCCAATTCTCCACAAACTGTTGATGATTTGCGCTGCATGAGCCTCACACCAGATCTGAGAAGAATCTCTTGTCACTGTGAAGTTCCCCAATAAAGTTAACTGCGATTAGGAAATTGCTGGATTGACAATGTTTATGCGATTTGTTGCTGCCAAGATCATTTGGAGTTGGTAATAAACACTATACAAGACCCAGTCAATGGTGCAGCGCGTTACATGACATCAAGCCTCAGCGGCCCAGAAAGGGAAGAGAGAGGCTGTGGACTCCCTCCCCAGTGAGTAATGAATTGTCCTTAATGCTTTTTAATACATTTCTGTCTTGGTGGCTTCTATCCCTTTGCCAGTCACCTTCCTGACATAAGCTATTTTGACAAACGGAAGGTGAAGGAGGTGGAATAGTGTTCCCACTTAGTATTTTTTCCTTCTCTTTGAACCCTAATGATAAAGAAGATGAAGGTAGCAGGCCCATTGGCTGAGTTACCATTGCCTGAGGCTAAGGAGATTTGACTAATCCCCAGTCCCCGGAGAGAATGTCCTTTGAGAATTCAGAGAAGTTCTGCTTGTGAAGGCTGCATTTCAGCAAGGAAGCAACTGGCCGCTTTTCCTCTGTGACATCTAAAAATGGACCTGTAGCCTCAGTCTGCCTCCAACAGGGCCTTCCTGATTAGAGGCAATGGACTGACGATAGCCTTAAATTTTCACACAGGCACTTCCTTTCAGGCAAGTGTACCAGTCACATCTGAAACATTATCCAAGGTATTGTGAGGGCCTGCATTCAACTTGTCACAAATGCCATCATCCACAGGATTTTAGGAATGACAAGTCCCTAGCAGAGAAAAGAGAGAGGTTTATTGGATCTGGAGCTTCCCCAGAACACAAAGGGGTCATGTGTACCATCGTTGAAACTGCCGCACTCGTGAATAGGAAAAGCTATCAGTCATTGAAGGTCATGATAGTCTAACATGTCTTCTACATGTTATTGCAAAGCATGGGGAAGAGCTCAGCTGTCTTCTTTCGTCATCATTCCAATATCCAGGATTTAGTCACCAGAGAAAGAAGGAGGTGGATGATTTCAGAGGACAAATCATGACAGATTACATCCTTCCGTGTTACAGAAGGTAAAGATACAACCACGTCTACCTTTGCACATGCCAACTGATGGAAAGGATAATAGAATTACATACGTAAAATCATAGAATCCCTACAGTGCAGAGCATATTTTGTGCAACAGTTCAAACAGCAATATTTAACAAGTGAATGCAGATTAGGATGAAATCTGCATTGTCCTATTCCTCGCCCCTCCACATCCACAAACCGCTGCTAAGAGCACAGCTTCTGCATCCAGCACATCATTTGGGATCAGGAAGTTAGGTTCCTGAAGTTGTTCTGGGCACTGGGTGGGCAATGATTCCTGAAGCTCCTGGCTGCATCATAGAGGAATTACCCTCAGCAACCATCTCCTGCAAGGCCTGTGCATTTGCCACTCAGCCTGGGAGTGCCAGGAAGTGCCCCTCTGAACTGCAACCTTCCCATGAGTCAGCAGCATGTCCATCATTTCCTCGGGGTGTCCCTGGAGCATTTGGTGCTGTGAGGAGTGGGAGGCAGGTCCCAGCAACAGTTCTGTTGTATTTGTGGCAAACAAGTTAAAGGGTGGTAAAGGATTCCGACCCACTGAGTGATTCAGGAACATCAGTGGAGGTCGTGGACATTGTCACTCATTCTCTTTCTCATTCTTGGATCCCTGTTGTGCTCCACCCAGCCATGCTTATGCTGGGCCTGGCATCTATCCCATTTTCCAGGGTATCCGTGTGCCTTCCCTCATTTCTCAGGGGTAATACCTTACCCGGTAGATTAGACAATGAGTCCCTTCACAACATGCCCTCTGTGGCTGTGAGGAAGAAGGTGTGTGTGTCACACAGAGCCAGAGGGGTCGGAAATTAGAGAGGAGGGTGGGTTCGCCAAGGGGGTGATGTGGGAAAGTTACTTATGATCAAGCACTTTCTCACCCACATTAGCACAGTGCCCGGGCCACTTCATTACCCTTTCCCCTCCCCACTGCGGGGAGGGTGGGTGGGGGTCACTGGCTCAGTAATTCTGACCTTCTCAGGTAGCTGTGGATCTGTGGGGAGGAAGAACAAAATGGGACAATGTTAAAATATGTTCATTTCCCATCACATAATAGTTACCTTCACATTCAATGCACAAGATGGGAAATGATAAAGTCTCCCAACTGTTGAGCAAGGAACCTCCCACTCAAATTTCCTTTTTCTGCCCTGTGGCCACAAAAAGGATTTTGAACATACAGTTTATTGAGACATATCCTTCACAAATCCTCAATGTCCCTCCTCTCTGCCTCAACCTCGGATATGTTTTTGAGAAGACAAGTTAAAAGGATGAGACCAAAACAGCTCCAACCTCTGCACAGGCCACATTCTCCCCCTCTGTTACCCCTTGCAACTACAAGACCCAGTGTGAGGGAAAAGATCCTTCACAAAGGAAGAGATTACCTCACCCATCGATGCTCATTCTTGCACATTGTGCATGTGCAGAAAAGAGAGCGACCATCATTTGGCGAGGTGCTTTTTCACGTACTCAAATTTTCTCTATCCAGTGCAGAAATAAAGTTGCAAAATCCATCACTTTGGAAAGGCTGCCTTCCACAGCAACTGACAAATAACTTGCTTGCATTTGAATTGAAAAAATACTTAATAAACCAACGACAATTCAATGTATAGAGAGTGAATTAATCCCTTTTTCCAAACTCTGAAATAATTCAAAATGATAATCCTTTATGGTGACAGTGATTATATTTAATTCAGTTTAAGTGAATAACTGGGATTTGACACAGACCAATGCTTGAACAGTAATATTAAAGACCAGCAATGTTACCATTATCCGCTGTGCAGAATCTTGGTCTCCACATAATCACTCCTGGGTTGTGCAGGTCAAACTGGCGCAAGTGGCACTGTGGTTAGCATTGCTGCCTCACAACGCTAGGGACCCGGGTTTGATTCTGGCCTTGGGTCACTGTCTATGTGGAGTTTGCACGTTCTCCCGTGTCTGCGTGGGTTTCCTCCAGTTTCCTCCCACAGTTCAAAGATATGCAGGTTAGGTGGCTTGGCCATGCTAAATTGCCCTTTTGTTCCAAGGTGTATAGGTTAGGGGGATTAGCAGGGTAAATGCAAGGGGCTATGAGGATAGGGCGGGGTGTGGGCCTGGGGGAGATGCTCTGTCGGCGAGTTGGTGCAGACTTGATGGGCCAAATGGCCTCCTTCTGCACTGTCGGGATTCTATGATTCTACGTGGTCCCTCTGCCAGCCCAACCCTCCTGTAAGGCACCTACATTTGGAGGTGTGTCCTGAACCTCCTCTGGCTGAATACTCCTCCCTCCTTCAAACAGGCCCTCCCCTCTCCGGGAAACCTCTCTTATAGAACAAAGAACAATACAGCACAGGAACAGGCCCGCGCCGCTCCCTGGTCCAAACTAGACCATTCTTTTGTATCCCTCCATTCCCACTCCGTTCATATGGCTATCTAGATAAGTCTTAAACGTTCCCAGTGTGTCCGCTTCCACCACCTTGCCTGGCAGCGCATTCCAGGCCCCCACCACCCTCTGTAAAATATGTCCTTCTGATATCCGTGTTAAACCTCCCCCCCTTCACCTTGAACCTATGACCCCTCGTGAACGTCACCACCGACCTAGGGAAAAGCTTCCCACCGTTCACCCTATCTATGCCTTTCATAATTTTATACACCTCTATTAAGTCTCCCCTCATCCTCCGTCTTTCCAGGGAGAACAACCCCAGTTTACCCAATCTCTCCTCATAACTAAGCCCCTCCATACCAGGCAACATCCTGGTAAACCTCCTCTGTACTCTCTCCAAAGCCTCCACGTCTTTCTGGTAGTGAGGCGACCAGAACTGGACGCAGTATTCCAAATGCGGCCGAACCAACGTTCTATACATCTGCAACATCAGACCCCAACTTTTATACTCTATGCCCCGTCCTATAAAGGCATTATATTATACTCTCTCACTATAGCAAAATCTATTGTGATTCAATCATTGCCTAGCTATCATTTGAACGGACCAATTACAAAAGCTGTCTCATCTGTCTCTGAAGATCTTTGGTCTCCCCGCGATTCGATACCTATGAATTTGCAGACATCCTGGGGATAGCATCTGGCCAAATGATGGCTTGATTTTTTTGTCTATCTCTAACTCTCTGTGTCTCTGAGCCATGTTTTACTTCACTGTTCTTACAAAGCCAGTTAACAGGCTTGCTGGATTTCTGTGACCCCTGTCCTTTGTCCATTTGGCCCTATTTACACTTCTCAGGTCAATAAAATATTTGGTCATTGTAGGCCCAAACCATGATTTCCCATCTTGTCACTTGTCAACCGTCCTTACCCAGTGTGTGTAATCACGACAGGAATAAAAACAGGATAAGTGCAATAAGGAAACTTAAAAAAAAATAAATGCAGCCTTTGTATGTAATCTTGTGTTCGCTAGTTAGCAAGAAAACCTAAAGCAAGGAGTCACCCAGGATTCTTACACTTCACCAACTCTTAAATAAAAGCATGAACTGAGAATTTGAGAGTGCTTACCATGCCTGTCCTGGTCAGATCATACTAATTTTTCTGACAGTTAACTAGGGGCGGCACGGTAGCACAGTGGTTAGCACTGCTGCTTCACAGCTCCAGGGACCTGGGTTCAATTCCCGGCTTGGGTCACTGTCTGTGTGGAGTTTGCACATTCTCCTCGTTTCTGCGTGGGTTTCCTCCGGATGCTCCGGTTTCCTCCCACAGTCCAAAGATGTGCGGGTTAGGTTGATTGGCCATGCTAAAATTGTCCCTTAGTGTCCTGAGATGTGTAGGTTAGAGGGATTAGCAGGTAAATGTGTAGGGAAATGGGGGTAGGGCCTGGGTGGGATTGTGGTCAGTGCAGACCCGATGGGCCAAATGGCCTCCTTCTGCACTGTAGGGTTTCTATTTCTATGATGTGGTGCTATGTGATTCCTCAGCTTGTCGTATGAGGAACGGTTGAGGACTCTGGGTCTGTACTCGTTGGAGTTTAGAAGGATGAGGGGGGATCTTATTGAAACTCACAGGATACTGCGAGGGTTGGATAGAGTGGACATGGAGAGAATGCTTCCACTAGTAGGAAAAACTAGAACCAGAGGGCACAACCTCAGGCTAAAGGGACGATCCTTTAAAACAGAGATGAGGAGGAATTTCTTCAGCCAGAGAGTGGTGAATCTGTGGAACTCTGCTGCAGAAGGCTGTGGAGGCCAGATCATTGAGTGTCTTTAAGACAGAGCTAGCTAGGTTCTTGATTAATAAGGGGATCAGGGGTTATGAGGAAAGGACAGGAGAATGGGGATGAGAAAAATATCAGCCATGATAGAATGGCAGAGCAGACTCGATGGGCCGAATGGCCTAATTCTGCTCCTATGTCTTATGGTGTGGTCTTATGTTGAGTTTGTTCACCCTCCTCCATAATGACCATGCTAATCTTGCAAGGTGCCCTCGACCATAGAAGAACCCAAGGAGCTGTTCATCCCTCCCCTCCCCTCCCTGAAGGATGGTTGGCAGATCTTTAGCTTCCAAGGTCCTCAACCCCAAAGATCTGCAATCTTTTATTGTTCACCTTGACACATTTTCTGTGAAAAAGCATATGTTCGAAAATATTGAATGCACTGCGAAAAGGGTTTTGAAAGTATTTTAAATGTTATCAATTCTTGACTCATTTCATAGTTACAGGTCATTCACCCCTCTATGGCATGAACCTTAATTGAGTTAGGCATCTATTTTCAGCTTCTGATAGTGCCGTTGCGGCTCTGTCAGTGCGATGAGTCATTACATGAGATCCCTGACATGACATTGACATCATTGCAACATTATTAATCACAGAATTAATCATAGGCCTGTTCGAATATTCATAGAATCACAGAAACCCTACAATGCAGCAGGAAGTCATTCAGCCCATTCAGTCTACACCGACAACAAGCCCACCGAGGCCCTATCCCTGTAACCCCACATATTTACCCTGCTAATCCCTCTAACCTACATCCCGGGATACTGAGGGGCGATTTAGCATGGTCAATGCACCTAACCTGCACACCTTTGGACTGGGGGAGGAAACCGCAGCACCAGGAGGAAACCCGCATAGACATAGGGAGAATGTGCAAACTCCACACAGACAGCGATGCTAGCCGGGAATCGAACACAAGTCCCCGGAGCTGTGAGGCAGCAGTGCTAACCACTGTGCCACCGTGACGCCCCATTATCACTTTGAAGTTCCATCAATTAGCATATTGAAGATCAATGCAAAGTCAGGTAAAAATACAATTAAAGCCACTTGCCACAAAATTCGCCACTGCAGCAATTTCTGGCCCAGTATGTTATTGGAAAAGAATTAAAGTACTATGTATGTTTTGCGAACTGGTTCGTTTTCATTCAATTTTAAACTTTAACCATCGAAGGGAAGCGCTAGTCAGGAATTTATGGTGGGGGCAGTGTCTGATGTTTTTACCCATTTGAATTAAGGGACAGAAGTCAAGCTGTCCTGATCTCCTGTTTTCCAGCCAGCAACCAACCTCAATCAACTGCTTGTTAATTGGCTTGTGAAACCATGGGGATACCAGCCCCATTCTTACCAGCAGAGGTTGAGACTGATTCCGTTTTCACATCCTTTTCCACTGCCGAACTTGATTTTGTGACAGTAAGCATCTGACCATCATTTGTTGGCTGAGTTCCTTTTTTATTTTCCAGGGACTGTAGAAAGAAATAAGTTATCCACAGTTACCAGATAAAAGGTAGTTAAGTTAATAAGGGGCGAATGGATTAGATGGCTCTGTGTCAGTTGAAATGAAAAAAAAAATGGTTGGCTGACCCTTGCGGAGCTGTGGCCTATGTGGGTTTGGGGTTTTTGGATACTGACATGTCCAGCCATTGGAATTTCGTGTGGCTATTCTCAATATTTCCCTGTGGTACCTCACCGCCATTTGGGGAGGGCAAATAAAGCAGGGAGTGCTCAATAAACGGAAACATTTGGCAGGGGTTGAGAAAGTGAGAGACCTTGGCGTGTTTGTCCTTAGGTCCTGGAAGGTGGTAAGTCAGGTGGACGAGTTGATCAAGAAAGCATATGGAATGCTCTTCTTTACTGAGCACAGTACTGAGTACAAAAGCAGGGATGTAATGATGGAGCTGTATCAAACTCTGGTTAGGCCACAGCTGGAGTTCTGGTCACCGCATTACAGGAAGGACATAAAGGATGGAATTTTCCGCGCTGGCCCCAAGACCAGAAAATCCAACCCAAGGTCAACGGACCTTTGCATGGTCCGTGTCCCGCCTGCTACAATTCCTGTGGTGAGCGGGACGGGAAAATTCAGCCCGAAGAATCTCAGGAGAGGTCGGAGGAGATTTAGAAGAAGGTCGCCAGGGCTCGAAACTTGCAGCTATGAGGAGAGATTGGATAGGTTAGGGTTGTTTTCCTTAGAACAGAGGAGGGAGACTAGCGGGTGACCCAATTGAGCTGTACAAAATTATGAGGGGCCTAAACAGGGTAGACAGAAAAGACTTGTTTCCCTTCGCTGAGGGGTCAATTACCAGGGGGCATAGTTTTAAGGTGATTGGTAGAAGGATTAAAGGGGGACATGAGGAAAAACCCTTTTCACCCAGAGGGTGGTGAACATCTGGAACTCACTGCCTAAGTTTGTGATTGAGACTGAAAAGCTAAGTTCATTTAAACGGTGCCTGGGTCTGCAGCCCAAGTGCTGGAGTCGGCAAGGCTGTGGATCAGGTATGGATCAATGGGATTAAAATGTGTAGTTTCTTCTTTTTTTTGGTGGGCGCAGTCATGATGGGCTGAATAGTCTCTTTCTGCATGGTAAGCTTCTATGGTTCTCTGCATCACCACACAGACAGGGAAAGTACCAGGAACCTTCTTCTGTCTCCCTGACCTGACAGCCACTGCCTTGTGAGCTGTACTTTCTGTCAGGACTCCTTTACCTGCACTGGCCTGGTGAATCCTGGAAAGTCCTATGGATTTTCCCTCTAACTTCCAGCAGTTAGCTTGAAGATGACCTACCCTGTAGCAATGGAAACACCCAGGCTTTTGGGCTTCACTCCTGTTCTCAGCACTTTCCCCTTTGGCCTGGGGGGGGCCCTGGTGTTTTCCCTTTTCACCTTGGCTATTCATTCTCTTATCATCCTCCCAGCTTTGTTTCTTACAAGGTTTCTGGGGGGTGACTAGGGAAGTTTCCCTTGGATGAGGACTTATGGACATACTCATAATCATCAACCAGGTTAGCTGCCTTCCTGGCTCTTGAAACTTTCTTCTCTGTGTGGGATTTTTATAGAAATGGGAAGCATGTTTTTTAACTCCTTAAGGAAGATCACCTCTCTGAGGCCTGCATAGGCGGACTCTACCTCAGGCACTTGTACCCATCTGTGGAAAGCAAGTTTACCCTGTCAAACATGATACAAGTTCGGATTTTTTGGTGGTACACTGTTGCCCCCATGATAGCATTTTTGGTTATCCCATAGTTTGACAAACTCAATTTCTTTTGCAACTCATTTTAAATCTGAGGCCTCTTATTCTTGATCTTGTACGAGCGGGAACATTTTCTCCGTAGCTTCCCTGTCCAGCTCCCTCATGATTTTGAACATATCTATCAAATCTCCTCTTAGCCTCTTCTCTCCAAGAAGAACAGTCCTAACCTTCCCAATCTATCCTCATAACTGAGGTTTCTCATCCCTGGAACCATTCTTGTAAACCTCTTTAGCACTCTCTTCAATGTGTTCACATCCCCCTGTAGTGTGGCACCTTTAACTCCAGCTGAGGTCTAACTGGTGTCTTGTATAAGTTCAGCATAATCTCCTTGCACTTGTACTCGATGACCCCTATTAAAAAAGCCCAGCATACTATATGCTTTATTAACTGCTCTCCACCTGCCCTGCCACCTTCAGTGATCTATGCACATATACACCCAGGTTCCTCTGCTCTTGCACCCCTTACGAATTTTACTCTTTTTAAAAATTGCGTCTCCATGTTCTTCCTACCAACATGCATTACCTCACACATCTCCACATTGAACTTCATCTGCCACCTATCCGCCCACTCCACCAACTCGTTTGTGTCCCTTTGAGGTTCTACACTGTCCTCCTCACAGTTTACAATATTTCCAAGTTGTCCCCTGCACACCAAGATCTAGCTCATTAATATATATCAGGAAAGCAAGGGTCCCAATACCGACCCCTGGGCAACAACACTGCAAATTTTTCCCCAGCCCAATTAATATCCATTAACCATTACTCTCTGCTTCTTTTAACTCAGCCAATTTTGTATCCGTGCTGCCACCGTCCCTTTTATTCCGTGAGCTATAACTTTTCTCACAAGTCCGTTACATGGCACTGTATTGAAAGTTCATGGCCGCGATCCAGTTCTGTTAGCCTCTTTTGCATTCTCTCCAATGCATTCACATCCTTCCTATCGTGTGGTACCCAGAACTGTACACAATACTCCAGGTGAGGTTTTACTAGTGTGTTGTATAAGTTCAGTATAACCTCCTTGCTCTTGTACTCAATGCCCCTATTAATAAAGCCCAGAATACAGTATACTTTATTGACTGCTCTCTCCATCTGCCCTGCCACCTTCAATGATCTATGCAGATGTACTCCCAGGTCCCTCTGCTCCTGCATCTCCTTAATAGCACAAATACCGTAATGGCTGCAAAATCTTGTGAGTGGCCACCGAGTTCTCAGTTTGAGATCTGCACCCCCCCAACCCCCACCAGTGACGTGATTCAATACATTATCATATTTTAACATATTATCAAAAAGGCTTGATGCCATAGCATCCGACTACAGTGCATCTACTCTCCATGGCAGCGTGATGTCACGTTGGTGTACAAGCGAAAACCAGTCATGTGACCATGCCAGTGGCGTGTTGTGCCTGTAGGCCCCGGGTGGTGAAGGACAAGGCTGGGTGGTGCCCCTTGGCAGTGCCCAGGCCATTGTCCTCGATGGTTCTTTGCAGATATGCTGTCACCATCTCAATGGATCGGAATGTGAAAGGTATAGCGGTGCAGATTGGGGTTGCCATCTATAGTTGTGAACTCATGTTACCTTTCAGTCTTTTTCCTTTTAAATTCTCTGTTCAATGTAGGTTTCCAGCCGATGGATTAAAAATCATCATAAAGCACATTTTCATGACAGCGATATCATATTTATTTAACTAAACAAAACGTACCTTTTCTCGTTTTTCTATGTCATCCTGGGCATTATCTGGCAAAATGAACAAAAAATGTACATAAA
The DNA here is from genome assembly GCF_964213995.1 of Mustelus asterias. Classification (NCBI taxonomy): domain Eukaryota; kingdom Metazoa; phylum Chordata; class Chondrichthyes; order Carcharhiniformes; family Triakidae; genus Mustelus; species Mustelus asterias. The sequence continues at coordinate 100,220 of NW_027590784.1, forward strand.
TGAGTTAAGGTAATCTGGGCCAATCAGGTTTAAATACTTAACTCTGTAACATGAGTCTACTCTGTTTACACAGAGAAGGGTAAAACTTGGCCCACCCTGTTACTCAGCTGTTTGGATCAATTCAGTGACCTGCCGGGATGGAGTCTAGAGTAAGCAGCACACATATTTGGTGTTGTCATCTCTTTTCCCTGATTGTGGCAAGGGGATGGACATCTGCCACACTGCTGGCTGCCTCTGTGATTGTCAGGGTGCGGAACAGCGTGTGCTACGGTGCAGCCAGCCTTCCGTCCTTAAAGGCAGTCTGTCCCTCTTAAAGTGAAGCTGCAAGGAATTATGGAAGGATGCTGGTGAATCCTGTTGTTGCAACTGGAAACAAAGGAACGAGAACATCACGCAAAAAGAGGGCTCCAGGGCCATGGATGTAGTGCTTAAGATTTAATGGTCGGCCTGAATAGGGAGAGGCAGAGCATGATTTATGGGTGGGGGGAGGGGTCAGTGTTAGAGGCTCTCAAGAACCATCCGTAGAAGGGACTGGGGCAGGTGGCCAGGGAGGTCTATTCATGGAATCTGGACCTGAGGACCTCCACAAATCGAGAAGTCTCGCACTGGTGGTTATGGTCAGTAAATGCATTTTATGTGCCACCCCCTGCCAACCTCTCCACCAGTCTCTTCACCCTGCTCAATACACCAAACCCCCAACACTCAGCCAGCCGTACTTTCTGGCATTCAGGACACACTCCAGATGCTGCACTTCACCCTCACACAGCTGCCAACGCTGCCAGCCTTATACCCACCTCTCACTTCATCCACATACCTCCAGCTATTCAGCTGTGGTAGGCACTTCAGCCAAATGTAGTGCAACACAGTCACTGATATTCTGCTCTCTCGCTTGTAGGACAAGCAGACAAGAGAAGAAAGTCCAGCAGAGCCAGAGGGGGGTCAAAGACACCAGCCTATCCTAAACCGTATGGTGTAGATGGCTCTCCGCATTGCAGGGCTGGCTATTGCAGAGCCCATGACACTCACTGTTGCTGAGAACATGCAGGATGTTCGAGCCTTTTGCCCCTTCTCAACTCCCAACTCACCCTCACGCTGCTCTCTGAGACGATGGTGTCACCATGAAACTCTTGCTTTCCCTCACCCAACATTCCCTGCCTGACATTCCCTGTAAGAACTGGTGCCTGTCCAGCACAAGGAGGAGGAGAGAGAGAGAGTGACAGACAGAGATGGGGAGAGAGATGGAGAGAGAGAGAGAGCAACAACTCTGCACTGTTCAAGCGGCTCTGTCACTTAATCTGTCACTCACAACCACCAGCACGGGTACTGGCACTGCATGTGTCTCTGAGGCTGGGATAGAGTTGAAATCCGCATGTGATCAACTGTCCAGAGGACAAGATGACGGATAAGTACTGCTGCAAGTTATTCAATAAGGATCTCAATGGGGCAGCAGACAGAGTGTTGATGGATGTGCTCACCAACATGGGGGCATAGCCTGGCCTTCCAGAACAACCGCCCGTTACTGAAGCATGGAGGAGTCAGGCACCAACCTGACAGTGGGTAGATTCCAGAGTCCTCACTGCAGCCTCTAAGGCATCACCCTGTCTTCCTGCAGACACAGAGATATTGCCAGTATTGTCCTCTTATCTGTTGCAGCCTTTGTGTGGACAGGTCACCTGTCAAGATGCAGCAACATTCACTCTAAATCCAGGAACTCACGATACCTCAAGAAAATTTCCAGCGCACTTAGAGGCTTTGCAATAGCAAACCACCTTTTCTGGGGGCCTATGTCTTTAAGCAACTCTACGGCTGGATTCCTCTTGCAGCCCAATGCTTGATCTTTGGTGACTGACAAAGGAATCTGTTGAATGGGGCTGTGTGATCGAAATCTGGCAGTTGACCATCACATCAACTGTGTGACACCATGAGAGGATGAGTTCAGAAGCTGCTGGCACACACAGGGCAGACTCTTCTCTGGATGTTGTGTTCCGTGTGTCATGTCAGAAGCGGCTGGCATTGGAACGTGTATCCCCAGGAAGGTGATCAGTTTCCGGAGTGCCGTCGCCAGCAGCACTGCGGATCCCAACAGATCCTAATTCTGCACCCATGCGAATGGAGTCAGCAAAGAAACGATTGTAGATCAAAAGGCAAGAATTTTAGTCGTCGTCTCCTCTACATGGGGAGAGCAAACACAGGCTGGGTGACCACTTTGCAGAACACCGCTTCTGTCCCCAAGCAAACGCTGAGCTTCAAGTGCTCTGTCTCCTTTAATTTTCCATCTTGTTATCACCCTGTTCTTGGCCTGCTGCGTTGTTCCTGTAGTAATTCAGTCAAACATTTTCTATCTTCACATTCTCTATTTCATCACGGTGGCACAGTGGTTAGCACCACTACCTCACAGCCTTAGGGACTCAGGTTCGATTCCTGGCTTGGTTGACTGTCTGTGTGGAGTTTGCACATTCTCCCTGTGTCTGTGTGGGTTTCCTTCGGGTGCTCCGGTTTCCTCCCACAGTCCAAAGATATGCAGGTTAGGTGGATTCTGCGAAACACCAGTTTCTTGTCACCAACACCCTTTATTGTGCCCCAAAGGAAAAAGCTGCTCCCACAGCTTGCAGTCAGGTAGTCTTCACCTCGACAACTGCATCCCCGGTCCGGGTAAAGTTACAGGATTAAAAACCCTGCTGGCCGCTTCCCATTGGGTGAGTCTCCTTTCGCTCAGTAAGGCAACTCGTAATCCATGGAGCCCATGGGGAGATCTATTGATGATCCCTGTGGCTTTTGTGGTCGTCATAACAGTTTCAATGAAGCTTAATGTAAGCTTAAGGAACAACACTTCAACTGGGATCTTCATTGCCTCCGGACTCAACATTGAGTTCAGCAATTTCAGAGCGTAAACTCTGTCGGCCTGTTTTGTTTTCCTTTCTTTCCTGGTTTCGGTTTTGATTCCAGACAGCAGCATACCTGCTCTCACCACATCTTTCGTCTCTTTTTTCCCGATCACCATTTAGCTCTGAAGGACTACCTTTTTCTGTCATTAATCTCTCCTGACTTTCACCCTATCACAGACCTTCCTTTGCCCTTGTCCCATCCACCCCTCACTCAAACAAACTTTTCCCTGTTCGGGTTTAAAGATCACAACCTGAAACATTAACTCTGGGCCTGATTTTACCATTTTGATTCTAAGTGCAGGGCGGACTTGAAACTGGGAGTGTTTCAGATCTGACTTTTAGACCCGTTCTCAGGCGCCCACTTACGCACTCTACCTGAAAAAATATCAGCCATTCCGAATCACGCTGCGGAAGCCTGTGGGCGGGGCTTAACGCACCCAAAACACCGCAGCTCCGATCAGCGCTTCCAACTGTGCGTGCACAAAGCAAAAAGATAGATTGCGGCTCCCCTACCACATCGCTCCCGGGCCAGATAATGCCTCCCCCTGGCTCCCACAGACAGTGCCCCACCCCCCCAACATTACTGACCCCCTTATTCCCCACCCCCTCCACCACCCAGACCTATCACAGGCCCCTCCCCACGCCCCCCACCCCAACTGATCTCAGGCAGAATGGCAGCGGACCCCCCTTCCCCCCACTGATCTCAGGCAGGATGGCAGTGAACCCCCCCTTTCACCCCCACTGATCTCAGGCAGGATGGCAGTGAACCCCCCCTTTCACCCCCACTGATCACAGGCAGAGTGGTAGTGGATCCCACCCCCCCCCCCCCCACCCTCACCCCCCCGCCAACCACCGATCTCAAGCAAAGAGCCATTGGACACTCGGCACTTACCTCCTCACTAACTGGAGCGCCCAAATCTGACTTTTGTACAGCATGTCTGTTTCGCGCTGATTCCGGATGGGCGAACGTGGTGGTAAAGGGGGAAGTGCCGGTAAGGTTGGATGTGCAGCCCATTAAGTCAATTTAAGTGCATGCAAATGCATTTAAATGGCCGTTGCGCCCGTTTTGGGCGCGGTCCTGATTGCGGTCATTTTCGGGCCTTGGTAAAGGGGGGACTGGCGCAGAGGCGGGCGCGGATCGCACTACTCGCCTTATGCCCGACTTCACCAAGTTTTCACGCCCGAAAACGGGCTCAACTTGATGGTAAAATCGATCCTCTGTCTCCCTCTCTGCACAGATGCCGCCTAATCTGCTGAGACTTTTACAACATTTTCTGTTTGGATTCCAGATATCCATCATCCACAGTATTCTGCTTTTCGATTAGTTTTAGAATAGTGTGATCTGTCCAAGGGCAGGTCTCTGCTCATTTCTCACAGTTTGGCATTTCAGCAGTTGTTTGTAGGAACCTCCCAATCAGTAATGGGCAGAATGAGTAAGAACTGAATTCATGAGATGATTTTCCCTTCTCTCCCACACGTGTGTTTGAAGGAATCCCGTGGCCTCTCCCTGAAGGATCCTCTGCCTGGAAGCAGCCACTGTCCCTCAAGGTTCTAGCTCCTCCACCATCATCACCACAAATTCACAGGTTCCGCTGTTGGCCGTGGCTCCTAACCCTGAGCATGGGGCCCTTGTCCAGACCTGAGTTACTCACAGAAAGGCAGTCAGTTTTAGTTGATGACAAATAATTAAAGACAAGAACAAAGAACAAAGAAAAGTACAGCACAGAAAGAGGCCCTTTGGCCCTCCAAGCCTATGTTGATCACTAAAAAAACCTTCTGCCCTTACTCGGTCTGTATCCCTCTATTCCCTCCCTATTCATGCACCCATCCAGATGCCTCCTAAATATTGCTAATGTGCCTGCTTCCACCACCTCCTCCGGCAGCACATTCCAACCACCCACCACTCTCTGCGTGAAAAACTTTCCTCGCACGTCTCCCTTAAACTTTCCCCCTCTCATCTTGAACCTGTGCCCCCCTTGTAATTGACACGTCCACCCTGGGAAATAGCCTCTGACTATCCACCCTGTCTATGCCTCTCAAATAATGACACACCAAAAACATTCAGTGAACAGCTGAATAAGACAGACCATGAAGGTCCCAAAGTGGGAAAGGAAAAATCATTCCCTATGCTGCCAACGTCTCTTTGCAGGAGGTCCAATGGCATGGACAGTGGATGAGAAGAAAGATGGTTATGATGTTCTCTTTACCACCTGCTACTACTAATTCTGCCTCATGTACGAATGAAGCCTTAAATACAGTTGAGTAGGGACAGTAACCTCACCAAAATAATAAAGGAAAGATGATAATTTTTTTTTTAATTGAGGTGATCTTAACCCTGTATCCATGATGGCAAAAAGGTAATTTTATGGGCAGGTTAATTAACAAGAACATTGACATCAACTGGTGATGACCTGGTATAAAGTTTCTGACAGGGCTGGACAGACTGAATGCAGGGATATTGTTTCCTCTGGCTGGGGGATCTGGAACAAGGGGTCAGAGTCTGAGGGTAGGCGTGGACCATTTAGGACTGAGATGAGAAGAAACTTCTTCCTCTTGAGGGAGGTGTCCCAGTGGAATTCTCTACTACAGAAAGCTGTGGAGGCCATGTTTATGGAGGAACTAGATAGATTTCTAGACTCTAAAAGCATCAAGGGTTATGGGGAGAGAGCGTGAGTATGGCATTGAGATAGAGCATCAGCCATGATCATATTGTATGGCGAAGCAGGCTCACAGGGCCAAATGGCCTACTCCTATTTTCTATGTTTCTGTTTCTATGGTGTCAGAAAGGGTAGGGCTGAAAGATTTTTCTAATTGCATTATCTGGGAAAATGTGTTAATCTTCATCTTTCTTGAGGCTTATATTGTAATTGATCAGGAATTGCATAGTATAACAATATACATAGTCTATCAGCCTCATTTTACACACAAGTCTCGTGATTCCTCAGGTAACCAAGGACTAAGCACAGGTAATTCCAGATTGGGAATCAGAGCAGCCGAATCAAGTGACATTTTGAAGAGAGAACTCAATTGATTTACGCACCTGTGGTGTCAGACCTGTCAATCCTTCCACATCTCAGCCATTGCTTATTGCAGAATATAACTGCCGCTACGCAGATTATTGACAACACTACAAGTGGTAAAACAATAGCTTCTGGGTATATGCACTTTGTATTTTTTGATTTTGTTGCATCAATAGTCGCAACCATACCTAATGCATGACAACTGGGAAAAAAGTGCAGAATAATTAATTAAGACAAATATATTCATTGTTAATTTTGTAACTCTTATACGAATTCAATGATTGTCTATTGAAATCTTACCATAAACATATTGGAGTAGGAGTCTCCCATCTATTGACTCTGTCTACACTTCCCGCTGCCTCAGCAAAGCAGCCAGCATAATTAAGGACCCCACGCACCCCGGACATTCTCTCTTCCACCTTCTTCCATTGGGAAAAAGATACAAAAGTCTGAGATCACGTACCAACCAACTCAAGAACAGCTCCTTTTCTGCTGCCATCAGACTTTTGAATGGACTTACCTCGCATTAAGTTGATCTTTCTCTACACCCTAGCTATGACTGTAACACTACATTCTGCACTCCCTCATTTCCTTCTCTATGAATGGTGTGTTTTGTCTGTATAGCGCACAAGAAACAATACTTTTCACTGTATACTAATACATGTGACAATAATAAATCAAATCAAATCAAAGTTTTCAAACTTGGGTTTATGGACCAATGGGGGGGGGGAGGCAACAGAGGCCTTCCTGCGACACATGGCCAATCTAACAGCTGGTGGCATGGGCTATCGCTCAGGGTGCCATGGTCAGGTGTGAGTGAGTGACGGCCAGAGGCATTCGCTGCTCCCCCCAGGCTCCAGTTCTCTCCAGATTCCGGTTCTCTCTGCACTCCTGCTTTCTCTATTCCATTCCTGCGCCCACTACCCCCAACCCACCCTGGCTCCTTCCTTCTCAGTACTATGTTCTCCCTCTCTTCATCACCTCCCTGTGCTCTACTACCAAGTGTTCCTGCTCTCTCCCTCCTCCCCTCCTGCTCTTTTCCCTCTGCCCTGCTCTCTGTGGATGCCTCTTTGCTCAAGGCCCTTGCTTTCTCCAGACTCTGCACTCCTCATGCTCCTGATTCCTCTGTGTTGGTGCTTTCCTAACGCTCCTGTTCGCCCTTTACCCTGCTACTGTTTTCTCCATGCTCTACTCTCTCCAGGCATCTGTCAAGGATAGACAGAGTCTTCAGTGAGAAGCAGGCAATATGCATCTATCTCACTGGTATCTGCAAATGGTATTGTCAATGAAAACAAGGAAATGGCAGATACGCTGAATAATTGCTTTACACACAGGAAGAGATCACAAGCCAGACATGACTGAGTGGAAGGAGACAAAGAGCAGAGATAATGGGCAAGTACTTTTATTGGCAGAATGTGACTAGTGGTGTCCTGTAAGGATCTGTATTGGGGTTGCAACTATTCATCAGATTTATTAACGATTTATATGATGGAATAGAAAGCCGCATCTCCAGATTTGCCGATTCAGCATTTTCCCTACTACAGAAGTTAAGCTAACCGGCCTATAGTTACCCGCCTTTTGTCTATCTCCTTTTTTAAACAGTGGCATCACATTTGCTCTTTTCCAATCTGTGGGAACCACCCTGAGTCCAGCGAATTTTGGTAAATTACGACTAGTGCATTTGCTATTTCCCCCGCCATCTCTTTTAGTCCCTGGATGCATTCCATCAGGGCCAGGAGACTTGTCTATCTTTAGCCCCATTAGCTTGCCCAATGCTACTTCTTTAGTGATATTGATAGTTTCTAGGTCCATAGCCTTCTTGTCATCAATTTTTGGCAGTTTATTTGTGTCTCCCACTGTGAAGACCAACACAAAATACCTTTTCAATGCCTTGGCCATTTCCTCATTCCCCGTTATTAAATCCCCCTTCTCATCCTCTAAAGGACCAATGTTTACCTTAGCCACTCTTTTTCATTTTATACATTTGTAGAAACCTTTGCTGTCTGTTTTTATAATTCTGAGCTAGTTTAATCTCATAATCTATTTTACTTTTCTGTAAAGCTTTTTTTGTGACTTTCAGTTGAGCTTTAAAGATTTCCCAATCCTCTCATTTCCCACTAATCTTTGCCACTCTGTATGCATCTTTGTCACTGCCTCAAAACCTCAATAAAGTTTGTGAGATGCAACTTCCCCTGCACAAAGCCATGCTGCCTATTGGCTAATACGTCCATAGTTTTTCAAATGTGAGTAAATCCTAAACCTAAGAATCCTCTCTGATAATTTCCCTACCACTGATGTAAGGCCCATCGGCCTGTAATTTCATGGATTATCCCTGTTGCCCTTCTTAACAAAGGAACAACATTGGCTAGTCTCCAGTCCTCTGGGACCTCTCCTGTGACTTAAGAGGACACAAAGATTTTGTACAAGGCCCCAGCAATTTCCTCCCTCACCTTCCTCAGTATTCTGGGATAGATCCCATCAAGTCCCCGGACTTGATCACCGTAATACTTTTCAAAACACCTTTTTTATATCAACATGCCCCAGAATATCAACATAGCCCTCCTGAGACTCACCATCCACCATGTCCCTCTCCTTTGTGAATACTGATGCAAAGTGTTCATTCAGGACCTCACCCACATTCTCTGGCTCCACACATAAATTCCCTCCTTTGTCCTTCAGTGGACTTACCCTTTCCCTAGCTACCCTCTTGCTCCTTATATCCATCTAAAATGCCATGGAATTTTCCTTAATTCTGTTTGCCACGGACATTTCATGGCCCCTTGTAGACCTCCTAACTCCTTGTTAAAGTTCTTTCTTACTTTCTTTATCTTCTTCAAGGGCTCTACCTGTCTTCAGTTTCCTGAATCTTACATATGTCTCCTTTTTTTTTGACTGAGCTCACAATTTCTCTTGTCATCCCGTATCTTGCCATTCTTATCCTTCATTTTCACAGGAACATGCTGGTCTGAACTCTAATCAACTGGCCTTTAAAAGATTCCCACATGATAGATGTGGATTTGCCCTCAAACAGCCACCAACAATCTACACTCCCAAGTTGCTGCCTCACAGCGCCAGGGACATGGATTCAATTCTGGCCTCGGGTGACTGGCTGTGTGGAGTTTGCACGTTCTCCCCGTGTCTGCGTGGGTTTCCTCCAGGTACTCCGGTTTCCTCTCACAGTCCAAAGATGTGCGGGTTAGGTTGATTGGCCATGCTAAATTGACCCTCGTGTCAGGGGATTAGCAGGGTAAATATGTAGGGTTACGGGAATAGGGACTGGGTGGGATTGTGGTTGGTGCAGACTTGATGGACGAAATTGCCTCCTTCTGTACTGTAGAGATTCTATGAATATTGCCACAGTTAGCCTTCCCCCAGTTTTGTACTTTCACCCTATGACCACTCTTAACCTTATCCATAAGTAACTTAAAACTTACGGAATTATGGTCACTGTTCCTAAAATCCTCTTCCACTGAAACTTTGATTACCTCATTGGGCTTATTTCCCAATACCAGGTTTAGTATGGCCCCTTCCCTAGTTGGACTATTTCCATATTGAGTGATTTCCCAGATACGCAAGTGTGAATAAACTGTATGGCCTCATTTTTTGTGCACATGCTGTACAAATACTTCACACAAGTAAAAAACATCATTCATGCTAAACTAGAAAACAACACTTGATTTAAAACTTGAAAAACAACATGAGATTACAACTTCAGCTGAGGCATTACAGTGGCGGATTCTATTTTCATGACTTGAGATTCCAGGATTTGTTTTCCCAGTTCATACTCCACAATTTGATCAACCATTTTTGTGAAATTCTGTATTAGCCTAAGTTGTATATTAGAAATATAAAATGTTACACAGTGCAGTCTGACATAAAATTGTCAGAACCTGAGCTACTGTTAGATTCAGTGTCCAATCAACTGTATAAATGACAGAGAAAATGTTATTTTCGTTCAGTATCAGGAATGTAAAATTTAGCAAGTTTGAAGTATCTTGTTGGGGTCAGATGCAGAGCATGAGTCTAACGTAACTGACTGCACGTTTGGGAGTGCTAGATTAATATATTTATGTACTATTTTGCCTGCATCTCCCATAGTATTGAGCTTTATTCAGTAACTATCCATCAAGAAAGATATAACTGGAGTTCAGCTTGCTAAAATTAGGCCAGTCTTTGTTAGATTATCCAAGTAGTTAAAATCCACTGTTCTTCAGCAGAAGGCAAGAAGTTAATGTAATAGGAAAGATTGATTCAACTCGATTAGAAAGACCTGAAATATAATTTTATATCTCTTCTAAAAACATTTAAAATGACAATTAACTACTCTGTAATGAATTGATTTATATTTTATTTGGTTACTTTTTTTTATATATCCAATTCAATCCAATCAAAGCCCAATTCAGAATCTCAGCAAGTGAGACATTCCCAATCCAAGCTGACAAGACAGACCTCTCACTTCCTGTCTTGGGCTTGATCTACATGAGCCAAGCTGATTGGAGCAGGCATTGCACCTCCTCCAAGGCTTGATCTCATTTGCATCTTAGCCAAAAGGCCAAGATGCCGCTTTTAAAAATTGCTTCAAATGAAGCTAAAATGTAACCCAATGACTTCAACCAAGTACAGCATGTCGATACTACACTTGATCTTAGCCAAAAGCCTAATCTGGTTTTTTTTGTTTTTATACTTTTCCAATTCAATCAAATCAAGTCCAATTCAGAGTCTCAACAAGTTGAGACATTTCCGATCCAAGCTGACAAGACAGGGCAAGCGACCATTTACCCTGTCTCGGGCCTGATCTACATGAGCCAAGCTGATTGGAGGAGGCACAGGTCTTCCTTCTCCAAGGCTTGATCTCATTTGTGTCTTAGCCAAAAGGCCGAGATGCCGCTTTTAAAAATTGCTTCATATGAAAATGAAGCTTAAATGCAACCCAGTGGCCACTACCAAGCACAGCATCAGCAGACTATACTTGATCTTAGCCAAAAGGCCTAATCTGGTTACTTTTGATGTACTCACACAGTAATTGGCTTGCATTTTCCTGTGGTTGTGGACTCATCTGAATATGATCCTGGAGGACAAACTTCACACTTAATATCAGTTGTTTCTGTTCCTGAAAGCAAGTGTTGCAATATCACATACTTCAGAAAATACATCATTGATATTTCAATAAGTTTGCACCAGTGAGATGTGTGAATCAAGTTCAGCACTGTCAACATGGGTGACATGTTGGAGCCAGTATGCAATGGGACATCCCTCCAGGGAATTAATTTCTTGCTGGAATCATCAGCAGCCCCCAAATGATATTAACATACAGGCCTCACTTAAATGCTCGCTTCCCACCCTAAGATCTGGCAGCCCTAGGAGTTGACAAGGAGGGTATTCTGAGAGGGTCATAGGTGGAGGCTGGAACAGAGGAAGCTGCCAATTTCCTTGTCAACCGATTGCTGCGGTTTGCGGTTGCAAATTGTCCTTGCGAGGTATGTGAGAGAATATACTCTCATCAGAAGATCAGTTAAAACTTGTATGTTGACCAATGTGATGGAATCAGTATGTTAATCACTTATAATCAATGAATGTAAGCAGTAACAGCCTTGGGAAACAATGGTTGTTGTTCAGTTACTCAACTTAATGTGACTATGACTAAAAAGGAAAGAATGAAGTAAATATGTTCTCTTTATCATTGTTATTATTCGGCTTAGGCGAGCGAAGCCACGATTGTTGTATAAACAGAACTATTTGGGCAAAGACAAAGGTTGTAACTACAATGGTTTCATGAAGCAAGTAATGCATCAAATTAGCGACCAATCCAAAACAAGGCAGATAACCAGTAGGCTCAGCAACAATAGTGGTTAAAGAAAGCCAATCTTGGGGATGAGATAAGGGATCTTGGGGCATGTAACTGCAGCGAGTATAAAAAGACTGTAAGCGAGCGGTTCATTGGATTGATCCAGACATCCCGGCTTTGTTGTCTTGTACTGGAGAATAAAGTCTTACTACTTGGAAGATCAAGACTCAGACTCTCTGTTCCAATTGGCTGAAGTCCTTTGTCATCCTGGGGAACCACGACAGGTACATGTGACCTCCTATGATACTCTGCTACTATGTGCTATCCGAATTGAAAAAGTAAAGTTGTGAGAGAAGCTCTCCTGATTAATAAGGGGATCGGGGTTGTGGGGAAAAGGCAGGAGAATGGGGATGAGAAAAAAATCAGCCATGACTGAATGGCAGAGCAGGCTTGATGGGCCGAGTGGCCTAATTCTGCTCCTGTGTCTTATAGTCTTATGGTTTAAGCAATTCAGTCAATGAGCAGGCGGGGTCAGCTGGGGTCATGTTTCTTGGCCATTGCTCTAAACTGCCTGAGTATCTTATGCTGAGGGTGTGCTGATAAAATCCAAAAGCTAACTGTGATTGCAAAAATGGAACACAGTGGTCCAATAATAGGATCCCCTTATGACATGAGCTCAATATTGTGTACTTCGCAAGCCTTTACATGTACTTTTGCAATCTTTTCAAAAACATCTGAAAGACAGGATCAGACAAGGCCGAATACAAATCTTATTTCATAGATAAGTGTATATACAGAGCAAATTCCACCTACTTAGTTCATGCACAGTGGTTAGCACTGCTGCCTCACAGCGCCAGGGACCCGGGTAAGATTCCCGGCTTGGGTCACTGTGTGTGTGTGGAGTTTGCACATACCCCCGTGTCTGTGAGGGTTTCCTCCGGGTGCTCCGGTTTCCTCCCACAGTCTAAAGGACGTGCTGGTTAGGGTGCATTGACGCGAACAGGTGCCGGAGTGTGGCGACTAGGGAATTTCACAGTAACCTCATTGCAGTGTTAATGTAAGCCTTACTTGTGACTAATCAACTTTAACTTTACTTTAAAAAACATTTCAATCTCACGTCTAATTTTGTAGACATGGGAAAAATTAATTATATCTTTTTATAAACTGCGTCCTTGCCACTACCTTCTTTCAAACTACTTCTAACTACACCAACGGCATTTAATTTTAGCTTCCAGTTTCCAAACTCAGGTCTTATTTAAGTTTGACTGGCTGTGTGGCACAGCCAAGGAGACAGCTGATACACTGACCTCTATCCACAGTGAGTCACCTGGAGGTTTGCCAATAAAGCCACCACTTGGGGTGACTTTTAGAGAGGGTATCACAAAATAAATGACAATCTGGCTAATGAGGCTTCAGATAAAACCTTTGACTTCTGTTGCATTCGCTGTAGCTTCCGCAGATTAGCAATCTGGCTTCAATACACAATCAATGCTTTCAGCCTGGCAGCTTTTCTTTTAAGGCTGTGCTAATTCACTTAAACCAAATCCTTAAATCACAACGCAGCCTCTAAATCCTTAAATGGCCTTTTGTTTTCTGTGTTGACATTCAAACTCTTTCTCCAACAACAGCACAATCCACTGCTGGAGCCTTTGCCTTAAGAATGGCAATGTGGTTCAATAGTTGCTCAGAAAGTGTAAAAGGATCATGACTCTGGACCTATCACAATAAGATTCTTTTTTTTGTTGTTTTAACAGTAATCACTTTTGCTTTTAATAGTTTAAAAAAGTAGCTTGGGCCTCGTAAATAGAGGTATTGATTGCATATGCAAGGAAGTGGTGCTCAACTTCTAGTTACGATCCAGGATGTGACCTGAATTTTTAAAAAGTTTATTATTAGTCACAAGTAGGCTTACATTAACACAGCAATGAAGTTACCATGAAAATCCCCTGGTTGCCACACTCCGGCACCTGTTCGGGTACACTGAGGGAGAATTTAGCATGGCCAATGCATCTAACCAGCACGTCTTTCAGACTGTGGGAGGAAACCAGAGCACCCGGAGGAAACACACGCAGACACGGGGAGAACATGCAAACTCCACACAGACAGTGAGCCAAGCCAGTTCAGGAATAGAACCCGGGGCCCTGGCGCTGAGAGGCAGCAGTGCTAACCACTGTGCCACCGTGCCGCCATGTTATGATCCAGTTAGGGACCAGTAACTTTTTGTTTAAAGAAGACTGAATTTGAAATCCAATATAGGGACAGTATTCTATGGTTTTAAACACAATATCTTTTTCTATAGAAAAGTCATTAAAGCAAACAGTAAATATAATTAATCTTATAATCTAACATCCTGAATTAGCATAAGGTAAACATGAATTAACAGAAAAGTGATGGTCAAACAGATCATTAAATGACAGACACAGCCTGAGACAGATTTCCTGAATTTTCTCAGCAATCCATCAAGACGTCAGTCATCACTGTGAGTCACAAAAACTACCACATGAGAAACCCCTGTTCCTCTCCTTCAAAGAGCGTGTCTGATCTCTGGGTGACAGCAGCTCTATTCCACCCAAGTTCCACAGGAACAATCCTCCCCAGAAGGCGCACTATCTCAATATCTCTTATAGCTGCTCCCAGTTCCAGCCTTCTCGGTCTTTCCCAGCTGAGTTGATCTACCCTCCGAGACTGTGTTGCACTGTGTGGGCCAGGCTACACTCCAGTGTCTCATTCCAGGCACAGTCCCAACTCCTCGGCTGCTAATAACTACCCTTTATGGAGGAGACAACTGCACTTCAGCTTCATTGTGCTGACATTTCTTGCAGGCTTTTTCTGCGCCCTAACTGACCACAGAACTAAAAACAGCATAGGAGTGACATGGTGCTATCAACTGTCACATTTCACCGAGCTCCAACTGTACAAAGCTAACAAAAGCATGTGAGCTGCCTCTTCAGCTCCTGACTAACCTCCTTTCTTGTGCCCAAAACACCAGGACCCATGGCCAGGTTTCCATATCACACACCTGGTCAGTGGACAACCTTTTGCTAAAAAGAATGCTATAAGCCACTTTTTGTGCATGTGTGGCCTGTCCGTCTGCTACATTCTGTGTTTTTACCGTAGCCCCAGCCATGCTAGGTGCTGCAGTCCTCAATCATCACGCCACAAGCACCAAAGAAAATCCACAAACAAAGATTTCCTCACACACCGTAACTTTTATAAAAATCTGATTAGACCATAACTCAAGTCCAGTTCTGGTCGCCACACTTTAGGAAGGATGTGAGGGTCCTTGAGAAGGTGCAGAGGAGATTTACCAGAATGGTTCCAGGGATGAGGGATTTTAGCAACAAGGTTAGGTTGGAGACCCTGGGCTTGGTCTTCTTGGAGCAAAGAAGATTGAGGGGAGATCTGATAGTGATGCACAGGATTATGACAGCTTTAGATAAAGTGAACAAAGAAATGTTGTTCCCATTATCTGATGGTACAAGGGCGAGGGGACTCAGTTTTACTGTTTTGGGCAAGACATACAGGGGGTGGGAGGGAAATGTAGGAAGAACATTTTTACACAGCAAGTGGTAATGACCTGGAACTTGCTGCATGTGAGGGTGGTGCTCTTCTGCATGTTTAGCTATTCTTCAGTATCAGATTCTGTTTCAAATGAATCTCATGATTCCTTCTAACTACAATGCACCTTCCCTTTAAGAGGTGCAGACTCCGGAGCAGACACAATGGGCTGAAGGGCCTCGTTCTGCACCATAACCTTTCTATGCTTCGAAAAGTACAGTTGCCATTGTCCCAGGTGACCATTGGCTGCTCTCCCATTTTGAGGGGGGGGGGGGGGGGGCGGGGCGGTGGAGACAGCTGACCGGTGGTGGTTTAAGGCAGATACATTTTGAGCAGGATTTTCTCTGTGGCCTCAGGAACTGGGCATTTGGTTCAAATGTGGATCATGGCCAGCACTGTGCGTAAACAGTCACCCAACAGTCACCCCAATTTTCCTGACTGGGCCAATTCGCAACCAGAGTGCAGACTCACTGTCCAGCTGAGGACAGTGGGCAAGCTCTTGAAGTTGGAGGGTCAGTAAGAGGCCTTCCAGCACAGAAGCAGCAATCTGAGATGCCTTATCTCCACTTTTCTAAAACTTTTACCTGAAAAAAAATCTTCAGCAGCAAGGTCACCATTGTGGAAACTGCTCCACAGCTAAGACCAGGCAGAACGGAGGAGGGCATTAAAGCCTCCCTGGAGCACTGCCTGGTCTGCTGCTGGGAGTCATAGAATCGTAGCATCCCTACAGTGCAGAGGGCCATCGAGTCTGCACCAACTCTTGACAGAGTTTCTTACTCAAGCCCTCTCCCCCACCCAATCGCCACACCTTTTCCATGGCTAATCCATCTAATCTACATATCTTTGGTCTGTGGGAGGAAACTCACGCAGGCTTGGAGAGAACATACAAACTGCACACAGTCACCTGAAGCTGGAATTGAACCCGGGTCCCTGGCGCTGTGAGGCAGCAGCGTTAACCACTGTGCCACCGTGCCGTCCCAAACTACAAACCTTATTCCACCAATTCTGATGGAACTGCTTCCTGTTTTTGATCAGGAATTAATTCAAGTTTGTTGGAACTGTTGTCCATGAGCAATTAATTTTCATTCCCTGACCAGGAATTGAACCCCGGCCAGAGCGACGAGGGTGCCGAATCCTAACCACTAGACCACCAGGGTAGTGGTGTGAATGTTTGTGCCCATTTGCTTTCACACACCAATCGGTGGCTAAAAATCCTGTCTAATTTCATTTTTGAAAAACCTCCCCAGTGTTTGTGGCAAAGTTATAATGGGAAATATGGAAAACCCTTGGGTATTGTCCAAAGATGTGTAGGTCAGGTGGACTGGCCATGCTAAAATTTCCCCTCAAGTCCCAGAATGTGTGGGTTAGAGGCATTAGAATGGAAAATAGATGGGATTAAGGGGATAGCGCCTGGGTAGGATGCTCTATCAATGAGTTGGTGAGGACTCGACGGGCCAAATGGCCTCCTTCTGCACTGTAGGGATTCTAAGCATCTATGATAAAGACTACTATTTGATACACAACATTATCAGGTTAAAACAAATCCCACCAAAAGTAGCTAATCTTGTTTTTTTTAAATTTTGACAGAATGAACTTGCATTAATGCAATGGCTTTGAAGTCCTCTGCAAATGATAAAGTGTTTTACAGCTGAAGAATTATTTCTGAAGTGTAGTTGCTTTTATGTTGTACAAAAAGTTGCAGCCATTTCATGCACTGCATAGTTCATCTACAACAATGAGGTAAGTGACCAGTTATTGTTTTTGAATGATAAAGCTTGAGGGATGAATGTTGACCAAGAAACCAGGCAAATTTTCCCTCAGCTTCTAATAGTGCTGTGAATTTTAGATGATATGGCATTCATCTATTTAGTAGTTAATTCAAAAAAATACCCCCAACACGGAATGCTCCTGCAGTACAGCAATGAAGGGTCAGCCTAGATCAGATGATCAGGTTCTGGAGCAGAGTTCTAAAACTGACAATCTTTTCACTCAGACACAAGTTCTACCACTCAGCCAGGTTGGGAATGTAGTTTAGGCGACACAGTGGCACAGTGGTTAGCACTGCTGCTTTACAGTGCAAGGGACCCGGGTTCAATTCCCGGCTTGGGTCACTCTCTGTGTGGAGTTTGCACATTCTCCCCATGCCTGCGTGGGTTTCCTCCGGGTGCTCCGGGTTTCCTCCCACAGTCCAAAGATGTGCGAGTTAGGTGGATTGGCCATGCAAAATTGCCCCTTAGTAGTGTCAGGGGGACTAGCTAGGGTAAACGCATGGGGCTATGGGGATAGGGCCTGGGTGGGATTGTAGTCACTGCAGACTCAAGGGGCTGAATGGCTTCCTTCTGCATTGTAGGATTCTATGATTAGTGAAATAGCCAATTGATGTCTCCTAGTTGCTACACATCTGAGAATTTAGAACCCATCTTCAGGAGACAACATGCAACACATATTTCAGCAGCACAGTATAGTGTCTGTGCCACTATGACAGCCAACTCATTTTCAATAACCAATGACGATAGGGAAAAACTAAAAGCAAATTACTGCGGATGCTGGAATCTGAAACAAAAACAGAAATTGCTGGAAAATCTCAGCAAGTCTGACAGCATCTGTGGGGAGAGAATAGAGCCAACGTTTCGAGTCTAGATGACCCTTCGTCGGAGCGGGGATTAGGAGAATAATTCAAAACTATGAGGGGTTTTGATAAAGCAATTAGGGAGATGCGATTTCTTTGGGCATATGCATCAGCAACCTGAGATCATCGAACTGATATAACTGACAAAAGAAGTATAATCTAGGATAATGTGAAGTTATACACTTCGATGGGAAGAATAAAGGAGCTGAATATTATTTAAATGGAGAAAGACTGCAGAAAGCTGCAGCACGGAGGGATTTGGGGGTCCTCATGCATAAATCACAAAGAACTAGCATTCAAGTTCAGCAGGTAATTGGGAAAGTAAACGGAATGTTGGCCTTTATTTTACAGGGAATGGAGTATAGAAAAAGGGAAGTCTTGCTAAAACTATACAAGGCACTAGTTACACTGCCTCTGAGAACTGTGAACAGTTTTGGTCCACTTATCTAAGGGGATTGGAGGCAGTCTAGAGAAAGTTCACTCGGTTGATTCCAGGTATATCGGGATTTCCTTAAGAGGAGAGATTAAGTAAATTGGGCGTGTACTCTTCGGAGTTTAGAAGAATGAGAGGTGGGCCTAATTGAGACATATAGGATTCTTGGGGGACTTGGCAGACTAGATGCGGAGAGGCTGCTTCCCCTTGTGGGAGAGTGTAGGACCAGAGGGCATCATCTCCGAGTAAGGGGGTTGTCCATTTAAGACAGAGATGAGGAGGAATTTCTTCCCTCAGAGGATGGTGAATCTGTGGAATTCTTTACCACAGATAGCTGTGCAGTTAGGTATGGTTAAGGTTGAGACAGACAGAGTTTTAATCAGTAAGGGAATCAAAGGTTATAGGGATAAGGCAGGAAAGTGGAATTAAGGATTATATCAGATCAGCCATGATCGCATTGAATGGGCCGAAAAGCCTACTTCTGCTACTACATCTTATGGCCTAAATAAAGTGACCTAAATATAAATGTGTCAACAAGGACGATTACTAAAATCTGAAAAGAAACTACTGGATGGGTGATGGAATCATTCCATAGAATTCTCAAAAGGCAGTAGGACATATATTTGTAAAAGACTAATATGCAGGATTATGGGGAAAATCTGGAGAGTGGAAGTAAATTGGATAGTTCTTTCAAAGAGCTGGCATAGGCATGATGGGCCAATAGTCTTCTACTATGCTGTAAGATTCTATATCAACTCCACACTTTCAATACAGGGATGTTTTCTCAATGACTTTATTGGCTTACTGACCTTTCAAACATGCAGTCTAACATCATACCTTGCACTTTAACCCCTTCACCTAGTGGACATGGTGTGTAGCTTCTGCAATTCCAGCAGGTATCAAAGCCTTTTTTGCTGCAGTAATAGCCTTTGTTGCAGCGACACACACTGTTTTTATTAGGCCGGCATTTAAGAATTTCAACGAATCCTTCTAGGTAAGAAAAACATCAGTCTTAGTTGAATGTCTGAACTACTTTCCTCTCACTCTATAGTTTTGGAAAGTGAGCACTTTGAGTGGGTTGGAGGCAGCTAGTGAATAATAAAAGTTTGTCATTTTAGGTTAAGATTTAGCTGTGATTAAATCATCAACAAAAGAACTTTGGAAATCGTGCTTCTCTTCAGAGCTGTTCAGTTCACAGGTACACTTATGCACAAACACACAAAATGCTGACACTCAAAAACAATCTAAAATTAAAACCAGCCCTGAACTGAAACCTCGGGCCATGTTTCAGCAGAAATAAGTAATGACTAAATTATATTTATTTTCATTATTTTGGATCAGTATTTTGGAACCATGTTTGCCAATTGAGTTTAGCTTTCAAGAACATTGAGTACTAACTCCTATGATACAATATGCAAATGCAGTGAACATGATGAGATGGTGAGCTGTAACATCTGGGAGTCTGTGGAGAGCAATGCATTCCCCAACAACCTTATCTGTGTGTCAGCAGGTTAAGTAACTTCAGTTTAGAGTTGTTGGAATCTGAGCCGTTATATATTGTTGTATTACCTGTAAGTACCTGTAAATAGCTAGGAGATGTAATCATAGAAGCATAGAATCCCAACAGGGCATAAGAGACCATTTGACCCATCGAGTCTGCACCGACTCAGAGTATCTTACCCACGCCCTCTCTATATAACCCCACACATTTCCCATGGCTAATCCCCCTGACCTACACATCTTGGGACACTAAGGGTCAATTTAGCCCAGCAATCCACCTAACCTATACATCTTTGGACTGTGGGAGGAAATCAGAGGACACGGAGGAAACACACACAGACACGGCAAGAATGTGCAAACTCCACACAGACAGTGACCCAAAGTTGGAATTAAACCTGGGTCCTTGGAGCTGTGTCACCGTGCCACCCCAAATGTGCAGGTTTTCCAGAGGGTCACATTTCACAGCTGCACTGGCGACGGAAGCCACGTGCACATCACCAGTTCAGTCTGGCTCTTTTTTTGAACCAGTTAGCATGGCAACATTACATATGAAGTTTACAAACTTAAAATCTGGGAAGCAAAAGACAAACAAGAATGCAAAGGACAATGGCAGGAAGTGTCTGTCAGCAAATCTAAATCTTTTTCAATTAGTTTAGCGCTGATTTGGAAAATCAACTCACAGTCATGCCAGAAGAAAAACTTAGCCAATCAGGCAAAGACATAAAACAAAATGTCTACCAGCACAGCAATGAATTGGGTGGCATGGTGGCACAGTGGTTAGCACTGCTGCCTCACAGCTCCAGGGTCCTGGGTTCGATTCCTGGCTAGCATCACTGCCTGTGTGCAGTTTGCACGTTCTCCCCGTGTGTGCATGGGTTTCCTCCCACAGTCCCAAGATGTGTAGGTTAGATGGATTAGCCATGGTAAATGTGTACAGTTATGGGGATAGGGCGGAGGGGAGGGCCTAAGTAAGATACTCTGTGGAGAGTCAGTGCAGACTCGATGGGCCAAATGGCCTTCTTCTGCACTGTGGGGATTCTATGGTTCTATGAAAGTGCAGTAAGAAGTCTCACAACACCAGGTTAAAGTCCAACAGGTCTATTTGGAATCACGAGCTTTCGCAGCGCTGCTCCTTCCTCAGGTGAGTCTATGAAAGTGGTGGAAGGTGTCATTGACAGTACTACTAAGCAGCACTTACTCAGCAATAACCTGCTCATTAATAATCAGTTTGGATTCTGCCAGGATAGCTCAATCCCTGGCCTTGTTACAGCTTTGTTTCAAACAAGGACAAAAGAGCGAAGGTGACTGCCTTGACAGGCGGCACGGTAGCACAGTGGTTAGCACTGCTGCTTCACAGCTCCAGGGTCCCGGGTTCGATTCCCGGCTCGGGTCACTGTCTGTGTGGAGTTTGCACATTCTCCTCGTGTCTGCGTGGGTTTCCTCCGGGTGCTCCGGTTTCCTCCCACAGTCCAAAGATGTGCGGGTTAGGTTGATTGGCCAGGTTAAAATTGTCCCTGAGATGCGTAGTTAGAGGGATTAGCGGATAAATATGTGGGAGTAGGGCCTGGGTGGGATTGTGGTCGGTGCAGACTCGATGGGCCGAATGGCCTCCTTCTGCACTGTAGGGTTTCTATGATTAAGGCAGCATCTGACCGAATATGGCATCAAGGAGCCCTGGCAAAAATGGACTCCATGGGAATTGGGGGGTAAACATTCCACTGGTTGGAGACATATCTGGCACAAAGGAAGTTGGTTGTGGTTGTTGGAGGTCAATCATAATCCCAGGACATCACTGCAGGGGTTTATTAGGGTGCTGTCCTCGGCCCAATCATTTCCACTGCTTTACCAATGACCTTCCCTCCATCATAAGCTGAGAAGTGGAGATGTTCACTATTGATTGGGCAGCATTCAGCACCATTTGCGAATCCTCAGCTACTGAAGCAATCCATGTCCATATGCAGCAAGACCTGGACAAGATTCAGACTTGGGACGATAAGTGGCAAATTACAATTGCATCACAAAATGACCATCACCAACAAAAGAGAATCATTTCCCGGTGACATTCAATGGGATGACCACCACTGAATCTCCCACTATTAACCAATCTCAGGGTTACTATTGACCAGAAACTGAAATACTGTGACTACAAGAGCAGGTCAGAGGCTGGGAATTCTGCATAGAGCAACTCATCTCCGAACTCCCCAAAGCCTGTCCACAATCTACAAGGCACAAGTCAGGAGTGTGATGGAATACTCTCCACTTGCCTGGATAAGTGCAGCTCCATCAACACTTGAGAAGCTCGACATCATCCAAGACAAAGGATAAATTGGCACCCTGTGATGATAGGAGTGCAAATGAATGGAAATATATATATTGGGTTTTTTTGTGTTTGAGGAGAATGTTTATAAATTCAGCTTTATGTTACAGGCAGTCGGTATATTTGGAGGGAATGCAGCTCAGATTTTGGGAAAGCAGGATAATGACTTATTTCAACCTTGAAGTGGTTATTTTAAGTAGAGCTAATGGACTTTTGTTTACTTAAGTTCCCCTGGGATTTCTGAGTAGAGTGATTGACAGGGTCATGTAATGAAATGCAGAGAGAAAAAGCTTTGGCCTGAAAGCAGTTTGGTTTAGCAGCTAAAGCCTGGTTGAAGTTAGAAGGATTTTGCAGGCTTCTGGAACTCTGTCTCTCTGAAAGCTCCAAGATTGTTAATAAATGTTAAAGCATGTTTGAAAAAACGCTAAGAGTAGACCTAGCTAGCATAACTGCAATGTTAGAAAGAAGGGAGATTTCTAAGATACGACAAGTTGACACAAGTCAACAATTATCAGACTTTTTACAAAAAGAAATGTCTGCTCCAATAAATTTTGAAATATATTGGAAGAGAGACACCTTGTGATTAATAACAAAATGAAAAAAAATGTTCTTTGTATATTAAAGAGGTCAGTTCACTTTAACAACAAAGATAAAAGAATAAAAAGGTTACCACACGGTGGGTTACTGAACCAGTTTGTGGGGCTTTATTAGATAGGTGTTGCTTGCTACAGTCCAGGATGAAAGAGAGGGAAAATCTCCCTAATCCCTCTGATGATATCACCACATAATCATGTGACACACTACACAGAGATGCATTGGTTTACAATACATAACATCCGTCCCATTTGATTTGATTTATTATTGTCACATGTATTAGCATACAATGAAAAGTATTGTTTCTTGTGCGCTATACAGACAAAATATACCGTTCATAGAGCAGGAAATGAGAGAACGCAGAATGTAGAGTTAGTTATAGCTAGGGTGTAGAGAAAGATCAACTTAATGCTAGGTAGGTCCATTCAAAAGTCTGATGGCAGCAGGGAAGAAGCTGTTCTTGAGTCAGTTAGTACGTGACCTCAGACTTCTGCATTTTTTTCCTGATGGAAGAAGGTGGAAGAGAGTATGTCTGGGGTGCGTGGGGTCTTTGATTATGCTGGTTGCTTTTCCGAGGCAGCAAGAAGTGTAGACAGAGGCTAGTTTACTCCAGTAGTATAGCAACTAACTTTAATTCTTACTTGGTAAAATTTTGTTCACAGTATTCAGAGAGTGTATTAGGTGGACATCAGTTCCACTTAGGCAGAATCCGTCGTTCAGGAATGTTTGCTTTCGTGCTCTCAGTATCCTGTTCACCACTTAGCACAGACACATCATCTGATAAAGTTGATTCTTCTTCAGCTTCTACAGATGCTGTTGGTTCAACTGGTGCAGATTCAGAATTCGGCTCAATCATGATCACAGGTTCAGGGATTTCCAGATCTTGTGTCAGATGTTGTCCTTTCAGACACTGACTCAGCAAATTCTCTTTCTGAAGTGAAGATGATCTGCGTGTCTCCTCCAAACTCGCTCTCATCGTCAGTTTGCACTGTATAAGAAATAGGTCCCATTTTTGCGAGTATTGTGGCAGGTACCCATTTCTCACTGGAAGAGTAGTTTCTCACTAAGGCTCTTTCAACTTGATCACAACTTCTTGGCTTTGATGTAACTTGGTTCTGTTGTTGTCGCTGTACAATGGTAGAAGCATCAGGTGGTAAGAGCAAATCAAATTTGGTTCTTAACTTCCTCTTCAAAAACAATATTGCCAGTGAGTTTAGTGTTGTTGCGTGGGCTGTGTATCTGTAAGATATGAGAAAGTTGTTTACTCTTTTGGCTAATGGTCTTTCATCTTTTGATGCTTTCATGGCATTCTTCAATGACCTGCAACAACCTCTTCACCAACCCATTGCTGGAAGGATGATAAGGCGCAGTTCTGATATGCTGCATGCCATGGTTTTTGAAGTGGTCCATGAAATTCCCTTGACATGAATGGAGTTCCGTTATCGCTAACCATTGCTCCGGTCTGCCAAAGCGCGCAAATACTTTGTCTAGTCATTCAATTGTCTTTTCAGTAGCTGTTAACTTCGTCATGATTTTGGGCCATTCAAATGTGCGTCTGTGGTAGCGTAGCCTCTTTCAATGGGTGATCCTTCGTGGGCCACGTAACTAGGTCAGAACCAAGGGAGTGAGAGCAGGTGAACATGTGCCAAGTGGGAGCTAGGGCATGCATCCCCAGGGCTGGAAGTTGGCAGTTGGAGTCAGGGTGTTGTAAGGAGTTGATCTGAATAGTTGTGCCATTAAACCCTTAGTCCATCTCAGTCAATAAATCTTTTATTTTGTTACTAGCTTGAGTTGCCTCAAGTTATTACACAGGCAACAAGGATAAACTGGATCAGTCGTTGAAAGCCTGCAGTGCAGAGACAGAAGGGGAGGAGAGTGATCACTTGAAGTTCAAACAACTAAAAGTACTGACTTTGTTTGAAGGATGCAAAATTTGGGAAAATAGAGCCGATCGAGCCTGAAGTTGAGAGTTGGGGCAGTGAATTGAGAGACTGCGTTATTTCTTCGCAACAAATGAAATAACGGCCAAGGAGAGGCAGAAGGTGATACTGCTCATCTGAGGCACACAGACTTTCAATCTGGTGAGGAGTTCAATGTCACCTGAAGCTCCAGACACAACGACCTTCAACCAGTTTGTCAATTTGGGTTAAAGATCACGATAACCCCCGACCTTCCATTATCATGCAGAGGTACAAATTCCACTCTGCTATTCGGGATCCAGGAGAGATGATCTCTGTCTTCCTGGCCAGACCCTGAGGGCTGGCTGAGTACTGTGATTTCAGGCCTTCACTGGGAGACATGTTAGGGGATAATTTGGTTTGTGGTAATCCATTATCTCCATATCCAAGAGAAATTACTGGCTGAAGGCAAGATTTTACTATGAAAAAGCAGTAGAGATGTCACAAGCGACTGAGTGTGCTGAGCAAGGTGTGTGTGAGCTGCAAGGGATGCAGAATGAGGTGAAACAGTTGTGACGGGAACCGGCTGCTGTTAGGAACAGCCTGAGTGAGGGCACAGTGGAGCTTGAGAAGGGCCATTCAGCACCAGGGTCTGAGACATATTTTCGGTGTGGGGGAGACCACTCCCAAGAGTCATTCCGGTGCAAGAATTTTATCTGCTTCAGATGCAAAGAGAAGGGTCTCCTGCAAGGTAGGTGTAAGGCAAGGGGGACTGCACAAAGCGCTCCAAAAAAAAGGCAACAAATACAACCCCTATGAATAAGTTGGCAGAGGAACCAAAAGAAAGATCCAAGGCTTACACACTTAATCAGGTCCAACACAGTAAGATACCTCCTGTTTGTGTTAATGCTTAACAACCATCTCCTGTAAATGGAGGTCGACATTGGCGCTGTGGCCACAGTCATTGGTGAAAAAACATTCAAACATCTCCAGCAGGAATGGCAACCGTTAAGTCTTAGTCATTCTGAGGCTACTTTGGCAACGTACACTGGCAAGACACTAAAGATAGTGGGGATAACCTCTGTGCCTGTGTCCTACAGGAACCAGTCAGCTCAGCTACCCATCATGGTGATGAAGGACAGAGGCCCAGTCTCATGGGATGGGACTGGTTAAAACAAATAAAACTGGAGATGTTTGATGTCCAGGATGGGGGAGTCAAGACGGTCCTATGTAAATATCAGGAGGTATTCTGGAAAGAACTGGAGCAAATAAAAGGAGATAAAACAAAAAAGTTACCTACACCCTGAAGCTACACCTAGATTTTTCTGAGCTCGCCCAGTGTCATAATGCATTGCACAAGAAAGTAGAGGGAGAACTGAAAAGGTTGGAAGACCAGGGCATTATCAAACCCTTTCAGTTTTCCGAATGGGCTGCGTCCATTGTCTCTGTCCTGAAACCCGGACCCCACCGTGAGGATCTAAAACTAATGGTAAACAGGAGAGATCAGCTAGATCTTTAGCCCACTTTGAGGATACAGGATCTCTATACCAAGTTAGCATGGGGTCTCAAATACACTAAGCTAGACCTAAGTCATGCTTTTCAACAACTCAAACTGGAGGAGTCGAGAAAGTCAGTTACAATAAATACCCACAAGTGGTTATATCAGTACCCTGATTGCCATTTAGTGCCTCATCAACTTGCACCATTTTTCAACACACGATGGAGAGTGTGTTACAAGGAATCCCCAAAGTGATGGTAGAAGAGGATGTGTCCTGATTACAGGTGTGTCTCCTGAAGAACATGGTGTAAACCTGGACAAAGTCTTAAGGAGGTTTAAGGAAGCTGGCATACATTTGAAACTTGAGAAATGTACCTTTCAAGCTGATGAGGTTACATACCTCTGTTTCAAAGTGGATGCAAAGGGGTTGCATCCCCTTGAAGATGAGATGAAAGCTATTATGGGCATGCCGGTACCTAGGAATGTGACTAAAGTTTTAAAGATTTTTTTTGTTTATTAGTGTCACAAGTAGGCTTACGTTAACACTGCAATGAAGTTACTGTGAAAATTCCATAGTTGCCACACTCCGGTGCTTGTTCGGGTACACTGAGGGAGAATTTACATGGCCAATGCACCTAACCACCTAACTTAATTCATTCCCAAGAATGATCAGTTATTGCAGGAGTTTCCTGTCGAACATGTCAACAATTTAGGCCCTGCTACATAAGCTTTTGAAAAAGCATCAGCAATGGCATTGGGGAGACATACAGAAGGAGCATTTTCCCCAAGTCAAACAGGCTTTACAATCGTCAATGTTGCTTGTGCACTTTGACCCAAACAAACTATTAGTAGTCACTTGTGATGCCTCGCCATGTGGAGTAGGAGCAGCTCTAACGCATAGAATGGCAGAAGGGGTGGAGGGGCCAATTGAGTTTACTTCGATGACTTTGTCAGACACTGAGAAACGGTACTCACAAATTAACAGCCTAGCAGTCATTGATGCTGTGAAGAAATTTCACCAGTATATCAATGGACAGCATTTAACCATCGTGTCAAACCATAAGCCATTGTTGGGGCTTTTCCAGGAGGATAAGTCAGTGCCATCTATTGCCTCGGCCAGGGTGCAAAGATGGACCTTGCTGCTGGCAGCATATAGCTAAACCCTCCAGCATAGGCCAAGAACACAGATCTCAAATGCAGATGCACTTGGCCGCCTCCCACTGCCACAGACCATACCGTGGTCGCCTGCTCTGCTGGAGAGAGTATTACCTTTGCATTTCTTGGACACTCTGCCTGTCTCAGCAGCCCACAGTAAGTCGTGGACAGATAGGGATCCATTGTTTTTGAAGGTCAATAAGATGGTACTAACAGGTAGCCACTTGGTCAAAGCAGAGCAAATGGGCCCGATTTTACCGTTGCGGGCGCAAAAACATGGTAAAGTTGGGCGTGACGCCATTAACACGATCCGTGCCCGCTTCCATGCAGATGCCCACTTTATCAAGGCCCGAAAATGGCCGCGATCTGATTCGCGCCCGAAACAGGCGCAACGGCCCGCCCAATTTTATCAGCATTTCCCCCTTTACCATCGCATTCGCGCGTCCAGATTCGGCGTGAAACAGATCTGCTCGGCAAAGGTCAATTTCGGGCACTCCAGCTGCTGAAGAGGTAAGTTCAGAGCTTCCAACGGCTCTGACTCAGATTGCTGGTGGTGGTGGGGGGAGGGACAGGGTGGGGGAGGGCGGGAGAAGGGAGGCCCGATCATTTTCTGATTGGGGGGGGGGGGGGAGATGGGTCAGATGTATCTCTGGTGGATGGGGGGGGGAGGGGGGGAGGGATGAGGGAGGCCCGATCGTTGTTTGATTGGGGGGTGGGCCCCGATCATTGTCTGCGGGGGGGAGGCCCAGATGGATCTCTGGTGGGGAGGGGGCAGGGGGGTCCGCTGCCACTCTGCGGACGATCGGTGGGGGGGGGGAAATGGGGGGGAAGAGGGTCGCGATCAATCTGGGTCGTGGCAGGGGGGGTGAGTGGATAAGGGGGAAAGTTATGTTGTGGGGTGGGGGCCATTGCTCCCGGGCTGCTTTATCTGCTTTTTGCGACCCGGGAACGATGTGACAGCGGCGCGATTTTCAAATATTTTTCCTCACTGCACATGCGCAGTTCAGAGCTCCGATCGTTTCAGGTGCGCTAAGCCCCGCCCACAGCACAATTCAGACTCGCGATTTCTTTTTCAGACTAAGTGTTAATGGGGGCCCCTGGGAACAGATTTCCAAGTCAGATCTGAATTGCGCCCAGATTCAGCACTTAGAATGAAAATGGTAAAATCGGGCCCTATGTTTGCAACACAGGGATGTGATAAGCTGCGATGGTGGGGTGCTATTGTAACAATATTGCTATTGTCTTTGTACCACCCCCAGGGGGATGGCCATTGCTCCAAGAGTTACACGAAGCCCATCCTGGTCAGAGCAGAATGAAAGTGTTGGCCAGAAGCTATGTCAGGTGGCCTAGCATTGACAGGGAAAATAAACAAATGGTTAGGCAGTGTGGAAGATCCAGCAAATGTTACCGCCACCAGCAAACATGCACCCCTGTGACACACCGGACCGTCCGTGGTCACGGCTTCATAGATTTTTCTGGGCCTTTTTTGGGGGTACATGTTTCAAGTGGTTGGATGCTCAGCTCATGAAATCCACCACATCTACTACTGATAAACCGAGGCAGATCTTTGCAATCCACTTCCTGAAGTGTTGGTTTCAGACAATAAAATGGCATTCTCGGATGGCGAATTTCAGACTTTCGTCAAGTCTAATGGCATTCGTCATGTCAGTTAGCCTCCTATCACCCTGCCTCGAATGGACTGGCAGAACAAACTGTGCAGACGTTCAAGGCTTCCATGAAGAAGTAGGCTCATCAGCCATTGCTTTTGGCAAGTTTTTTGCCGTCCTACAACACTACAATGCTAGGGTCTTGCCTGCAGAATTGCTAATGGACACCTACATACTTGTTTGGACTTGGTGTTCCTAAATTTGCTGGGCAAGGTGAAGGCTAGGTAAGCCTCTCAGAGTATCATGACACTCAGGAAAGGAACAGATCATTTAATGTTGTGCCTTGACTCTGGTCATTTCCCCAAATACCTTCTTGTATTTTTCTAAGAGTTTCTGTAATGTGTTCTTTCCATCAACTGATTGATTAGTTGCATGCCAATTTAGTTTGATTTTGTTTAGCCATGTTCTTCTGAAAAGTGCAGGAAAATTTCCTTTTCCAGCATATAATGGCAATTTTTCAGAGTGACCATTTATTTCAACTTGCACCATTTGTATAACCCGTCACTGGAACCATCTCTTTCGAGTAAGTTCGTTCTTGAGCTTTTGTTCATATAAAATTTCAGAGATAAGAGATACAGCAGTTCCCATAGCTACTTCCATTTTAATGTTGTTCCCATTCAGTTTTGGATCAACCCAAAGTCTCTGTGTATCGCCTTGCATTGAGAATACACCGAGGGTTTAGTTCTTCAATCTCGGGAATCTTCATTGTCTTTGGGTACTTTTTTGCGTTTACTCATCTTCGAGGTTTGAGGATTCTGCCTGGCCCAATACACCTCGGTTATGTGACCTTTCTTGCTACAATTACGACATTCTTTTTCTTGACACCAACATTCCCATGGTGAAAGCTCCACCTGGGCACACCTATGGCATACTTGCATGTTGAGAGTTTTTTCCTCAGTATTCACCTTGTTTATTTTGGCAGCAGTTCCAATTTGGGAAGCTTCTTTAGCCGGCAATTCCATTGACACTGTAGTCTCAGCAGCAAGTTCTAGTGCTAAAGAATTTTCAGTGAGCAATTATCTTTGAATTGCTTCATTTTGAAGGCCACAAGCAAGTATGTCTCGCAGAGTGTCTTCAGGGGGTTGGACTAAAGACAACTCTTTGCTAGTTTTTGTAGCACAACTACAAGTTGTGGAATAGTTTCACACACTTTTTGGCTCTGGTCTGAATCTCCCAGCTATGATTAAAGATTTGAGCAAGAAGTGTTCTGCAAGGGTCTTGGTCAATTCCTCACAGATTTTGGACCAGGTTTGGAAGAATGGACAAGACTCTGTAATAGAGTGAAGATTTTCCATCGAATTACAATCAGGAAAGTTGCTACTTTAATTTCATCCAGTATCCTGTTTGCAGCAGAGTGATATTAAAGTCTCTCTTCATAGATACGCCATGGCCAGAACTCTACCACCTTGCCCGCCACGGAATCGGCGTAGGCGAGGGTCCGACAACGGAAATCTCCGTTCACTTTGGGACCGTAAAATCCCACTCCATGCTTCTGCATTCTCACTGAATGGTTCTATAGCGCCACCTTTTTCCTGCCATCGCAGTTACCTGTTCTCAAGTTAAAGTATATTCTTTTACTTTTCTTCCTTAGTGATGGAAAGGGATAGGCATGAACCTCGGGCCAGTGGTTTTAGCTGGGGGAAGGGTAATTATGAGGCTATTAGGAGAGAATTAGGAAACATAGGTTGGACTAGGAGATTACAGGGACTGGGAACGTCCGACATGTGGAGTTTTTTCAAGGAGCAGCTACTGCGAGTCTGTGATAGGTATGTCCCTGTCAGGCAAGGAGGAATTGGTAGGGCTAGGGAACCGTGGTGCACCAAAAAAGTTTCTTTGTTGGTTAAAAAGAAAAAGGAGGCTTATGTTCGGATGAGACGTGAGCACTCGGGTAGTGCACTAGAAAGCTTTAGATTGGCTAAGAGGGAGTTGAAGAGCGAGCTTAGAAGGGCTAAAAGAGGACATGAGAAGACTTTGGCGGATAGGGTTAAAGAGAATCCTAAGGCGTTCTATAGGTATGTCAAGAACAGAAGGTTGGTTAGGGCAAGTTTAGGGCCAGTTATAGATGGCAGAGGGAAGTTATGTGTGGAACCGGAGGAGATTGGTGAAGCATTGAACCAATATTTCTCTTCGGTGTTCACGCAAGGGGACATGAATATAGCTGAGGAGGACACTGGGTTGCAGGGGAGTAGAATAGACAGTATTACAGTTGATAAGGAGGATGTGCAGGATATTCTGGAGGGTCTGAAAATAGATAAATCCCCTGGTCCGGATGGGATTTATCCAAGGATTCTCTGGGAGGCAAGAGAAGTGATTGCAGAGCCTCTGGCTCTGATCTTCAGGTCGTCGTTGGCCTCTGGTATAGTACCAGAAGATTGGAGGTTAGCGAATGTTGTCCCATTGTTTAAGAAGGGGAACAGAGACTTCCCCGGGAATTATAGACCGGTGAGTCTCACTTCTGTTGTCGGCAAGATGTTGGAAAAAATTATAAGGGATAGGATTTATAGTTATTTGGAGAGTAATGAATTGATAGGTGATAGTCAGCATGGTTTTGTGGCAGGTAGGTCGTGCCTTACTAACCTTATTGAGTTTTTTGAGAAAGTGACCAAGGAGGTGGATGGGGGCAAGGCAGTGGACGTGGTATATATGGATTTTAGTAAGGCGTTTGATAAGGTTCACCATGGTAGGCTTCTGCAGAAAATGCAGATGTATGGGATTGGGGGTGATCTAGGAAATTGGATCAGGAATTGGCTAGCGGATAGGAAACAGAGGGTGGTGGTTGATAGTAAATATTCATCATGGAGTGCGGTTACAAGTGGTGTACCTCAGGGATCTGTTTTGGGGCCACTGCTGTTTGTAATATTTATTAATGATCTGGATGAGGGTATAGTTGGGTGGATTAGCAAATTTGCTGATGACACCAAAGTCGGTGGTGTGGTAGACAGTGAGGAAGGGTGTCGTAGTTTGCAGGAAGACTTAGACAGGTTGCAAAGTTGGGCCGAGAGGTGGCGGATGGAGTTTAATGCGGAGAAGTGTGAGGTAATTCACTTTGGTAGGAATAACAGATGTGTTGAGTATAGGGCTAACGGGAGGACTTTGAATAGTGTGGAGGAGCAGAGGGATCTAGGTGTATGTGTGCATAGATCCCTGAAAGTTGGGAATCAAGTAGATAAGGTTGTTAAGAAGGCATATGGTGTCTTGGCGTTTATTGGTAGGGGGATTGAATTTAGGAGTCGTAGCGTTATGTTGCAACTGTACACAACTCTGGTGCGGCCGCACTTGGAGTACTGTGTGCAGTTCTGGTCCCCACATTACAGGAAGGATGTGGAGGCTTTGGAGAGGGTGCAGAGGAGGTTTACCAGGATGTTGCCTGGTATGGAGGGGAGATCCTATGAGGAGAGGCTGAGGGATTTGGGATTGTTTTCGCTGGAAAGGCGGCGGCTAAGAGGGGATCTTATTGAAACATATAAGATGATTAGAGGTTTAGATAGGGTGGATAGTGATAGCCTTTTTCCTCTGATGGAGAAATCCAGCACGAGGGGGCATGGCTTTAAATTGAGGGGGGGTAGTTATAGAACCGATGTCAGGGGTAGGTTCTTTACCCAGAGGGTGGTGAGGGATTGGAATGCCCTGCCAGCATCAGTAGTAAATGCGCCTAGTTTGGGGGCGTTTAAGAGATCCGTAGATAGGTTCATGGACGAAAAGAAATTGGTTTAGGTTGGAGGGTCACAGTTTTTTTTTTAACTGGTCGGTGCAACATCGTGGGCCGAAGGGCCTGTTCTGCGCTGTAATGTTCTATGTTCTATGTTCTATGTTCCCTCTAATTTAACTTCTCTTCAAATTTAATTTGTATTATTTCTGTAGTTTCTTTAAAAAATGTATTGATTGAACTGTCACTTAAAGAATTTTCTTTGTTTTCTACGTCAGAACCAAGAGATTCCAGCTTTAATTCTGATTAATTTTGGTTACAATTGCGTTATCTGTCTTTCGTTCTGAGAAGTTGCATTCCAAATTCTCCCTCAGTTCGAGGACCGGATGCTGCAGACCGCCAACTGTGAAGGCACGGAGCTGGAAAAGACACCGCAGCTTCAGAAAGAAAACTTGTTTCTAACTTCCTACTACCTTATTTTCACTCTGCTCATTTTCTCGGAGATTTTGAACCCTTGTTTTAATCGACTAGTTGTTGCGCTGGCTGAAAATAGTTTTCTTTGCCTGCCTCCGACTCTCCGAGCGTTCCCAAAGTCATGGTTGAGTAAAAAAAAGTTAGGTATAGTCTGGAGTGCATTGATCATTTAAAAAAAATATATGCACCCTTGGCAAAGGGGTGCATCCAATGGCCTGATTTACCGCACTTCAATCAATGGTGGAATGATCTTCTTGAAAATTGATCCTTGACCCGAGAACAAGGTCTGAATTTCTTCGGATTATTTTTTGCTGGAAAACAGACCTTGTCAGAGTTTTGTCTTTTGCTGTTGTATACTGAAGTGGTCAGCTCACTTATACAGCAAATTTTAACTAATGACAAGGTTGCCACATGCTGGATTGCTTCACCAGTTTTGTGGAGCTTTATTGCGTAGGTGTTGCCCAGTGCCGGATTTAGACTTGGTGAGGCCCTAAGCTATATAAAGCTTGGAGGCCCCTTGTTAAAAAGTTACACCAAAAGGTCTCACAAAGGTGCGTACCAAAACAGGACCTTGGGTCGCCACAAAACAATTGAAAACATAATTATGCCTTTTAATTGTTTAATAGCAAGGTATTTAAAGTGAAAAATACAAATTATTTTCAAATGAATGCATTTACTGATTACATATTTATCATTTGGCTGGCTTGATCTCATAGATTTTGGTAATTTTTTGAGTTGCTCTTCAAGCTGGTGCTTTCTTTTTCTTTTCTGGCATCTGCTCTTAAATGTTCTCTTCATTGTAAACCTTCTGAAACTTTGTGAGGCCCTAAGCTGTAGCTTGTTTAGCTTATGCCTAAATCCGGCACTGGTGTTGCCGCTTATAGTCCGGGATGGAAGCGAGGGAAAATCTTCCAAATGCCTCTGATGTCTTCACCAATCATGTGACACACTAAACAGAGATGCATTGGTTTACAGTGGATAATATTTTTTGCTTTGTAACTGGCTTTGTGTATAAGTATGGGGTCTGTGATGTTAAAGTACATGCTTTTATTTCTATTTGTTTGGGTTGAGGAAAAAATATGTTCTTATTTTTTCTAAAGCTTTAAAAGAAAGAGAAGGGAATCTGTCAATGTCCTAGCAATTCTATCCTTTGACAATTAGCATGTTAAGCCAATTTAATTACGAATGACAGGTACTGAACATTGGATCAGGAGTATAAATAGAGACAACTGTTACAGTTGGGTGTGAGCAACTCTGCTGAGCTGTTTGAAGCATAAACGCCCCAGTTTTTCCTTTAGTTCCTTCCCATAAGGGCTAAAGGCAAACCTGTAAATAGCGATTCTAAAATCACTTTTAAAATAATTCAACAAAAATCAAATTGAAAAATAACTAGTAAAATGGAGATAGCGATGCAGGACAACAACTAACATTCCATTGAGAACGCTACGCGCACAAGTGTGCAATGCTCGAGATGTGTGGAAATTATGAAATGGGTTTGATGGGAATTCAGTGCATAGCTTCAGTCACAGAAAATGCATGTGTAATCAGAGCTCATCAAAACAGTGAATACATATTTTGCTCACCTGAGTATATTTCCGAACGCTTAATTTTGCAGCTAGGAAAGTACCTGCAAGTCTTCTGAAAAACCTCAGTATTAATATTACTATGTTTTACCTCCACCGCAATCCAGACAGGGATAACATGCTTTTAAATTATGTATATGATTGGTGAATGTCCCAGAACTACACGTTCTACATCGTGTTGGGGAAGATGCTCCACAGTAGTCCACCAGTTCAGTGCCTGCAATCAAAAAAAATCAAATTGCCATATTCGCAACAGATAAATTTTCCATGACAAGATTTGATATTGTCTCAGCTTCCCTCCCTTCTTCCTAAACATATTGCTCTGGAATTGAAAGTCATGGATCATCTATGCCTGTATCCATTTAAAAGTGATTAGTTGGCACCAATCCACTCCAGCAGAGCCACAGTTGGTGGGATATTTAGAGAAGCGTGCCATTGTGCTAATATAACCAAAATAGACCCAGGTGAAAGCCAGTGGACGAGGAAGTTGGAGTGGGAATTTATGGGGTATCACTTCCCGACCTTTTGGCCAAGATCAAGCCCAAGATGGGGTGCAATGCCTTATCTTGTCAGCTTGGATCTTGTTTGCCTCTTTTGTGGGAACCTTGAATTGGATTCAATTGGATTTTGAATTTGGTTTTTGAAGCAAGCAGGGAATGGATTCAGGTTTGCCCAATGCATTCTGAGCATAGGCTTTGTAACTTTAAGGATGGAGTAAAAACATTTTTAAAAACTCAACCTGAATAGACACAAACCATAATTCAACAACGAACTGAATTTATATAGCACCTTTAACATGAAATGTCCCACGATGTTTTGCAGGAACATTCTAACGCTAAACTCGACATCAAACCAAATAAAACCAGAGCACTTGGAGAAAACCCACCCAGACACGGGGAGAATGTGTGGAGTTTGCACAGTCACCCAAGGCTGAAATCGAACCTGGGTCCCTGGCGCTGTGAGGCAACAGTGCTAACCACTGTGCCACTGTGTCAGTTATCTGTATTGTGTTCAGTCCTGGTCAAGGCATTATGAGAAGATACAGAGCAGATATATAAGAACGTTGCCAGGATTGGAGAACTTTAGCTATGAGGAAAGATTGGACAGACTAGGGTTGTTTAATTTGGACAGAGGAGGCTGAAAGGAGATTTAATTGAGGTGCATTAAAATATGAGGGGCCAACATAAGAGTGAAAAGGACCTATTTCCATAAGCAGAGTGGTCAATAACAAGTGTGCTTAGACTTAAAGATAGAACATAGGAGTAGGCCATTCGGCCCTTCAAGCGTGTTCCATCATTCAATATGATCATGGCTGAGCCTCTATCTCAATGCCATACTCCAGCACTCGCCCCATACTCCTTGACACCTTTAGCATTTTGGAATCTGTTTCCTTCTTATTAAATACATTCAGTGATTTGGTCTCTGCAGCCTTTTGTGGTAGAGAATTCTGGACCACCCTCTTCTCATCTCAGTCCTAAATGGTCTACCCCGTATCCTGAGACTGCGACCCCTTGTTCTAGACCCTCCCCACCAGCCAGAGGAAATAACATCCCTGCATCCAGTCTGTCCCTGTCAGAATTTTATATCTCAATTAGATCCCTTCTCATTCTTCTAAATTAATTGGCAGAAAGATTAGAGGGGAGTTGAGGAAAGATTATTTCACCCAGAGGTTATGGAGGCACAGAACTCACTGCATGAAAGAGTGGTAAGGCAGAAGCCCACATCACATTCAAAATATACTTGGACATTCACACGAAATGCCATAATACACAAATGTAGCACTGAAAAGTGGGATGAGGCTGATAACTATTTTCTGATCAGCACAGATACAATGGGCCAAATGGCTTCCTTCTGTGTTGTAAAGGCCTGAGGAGGTGTTGTAAAGGGAAGGAGGTGTTGTCCTGAGGGACAAGATTTATGAGCATTTAGAGAGGTTTAGTATGCTCAAGAATACTCAGCATGGCTTTGTTAAGGGCAGATCGTGCCTTACGAGCCTGGTGGAGTTCTTCGAAAATGTGACTAAACACATTGACGAAGGGAAAGCGGTAGATGTGGTTTATATGGATTTTAGCGAGGCGTTCGATAAGGTCCCCCATGCAAGGCTTCTAGAAAAAGTGAGAGGGCATGGGATCCAAGGGGCTGCTGCCCTGTGGATCCAGAACTGGCTTGCCCAAAGGAGGCAGAGAGTGTGTATAGATGGGTCTTTTTCTAAATGGAGGTCGGTCACCAGTCGGTGTGCCCCAGGGATCTGTTCTGGGACCCTTGCTGTTTGTCATTTTCATAAATGACCTGGATGAGGAAGTGGAGGGATGGGTTGGTAAGTTTGCCGACGACACGAAGGTTGGTGGGGTTGTGGATAGTCTGGAGGGATGTCAAAAGTTACAGAGGAACATAGATAGGATGCAAGACTGGGCGGAGAAGTGGCAGATGGACTTCAACCTAGATAAATGCGTAGTGGTCCATTTTAGCAGGTCAAATGGGATGAAAGAGTACAATATAAAGGGAAAGACTCTTAGTACTGTAGAGGATCAGAAGGATCTTGGGGTCCAAGTCCATAGGACTCTAAAATCGGCCCCGCAGGTGGAGGAGGTGGTTAGGAAGGCGGATGGTGTGCTGGCCTTTATCAATCAAGGGATTGAGTTTAGGAGTCCGGGGATAATGATGCAGCTATATAAGACCCTCGTCAGACCCCACTTGGAGTACTGTGCTCAGTTCTGGTCGCCTCATTACAGGAAAGATGTGGAAAAGATTGAAAGGGTGCAGAGGCGATTTACAAGGATTGAGTGGCATGCCTTATGAGGATAGGCTGAGGGAGCTCGGTCTTTTCTCCTTGGAGATACGTAGGATGAGAGGAGACCTAATAGAGGTATATAAGATGTTGAGAGGCATAGATCGGGTGGACTCTCAGAGGCTTTTTCCCAGGGTGGAAATGTCTGCTACGAGAGGACACAGGTTTAAGGTGCTGGGGTGTATGTACAGGGGAAATGTTAGGGGGAAGTTTTTCACACAGAGGGTGGTGGGCGAGTGGAATCGGCTGCCGTCAGTGGTGGTGGAGGCAAACTCAATAGGGTCTTTTAAGAGACTCCTGGATGAGTACATGGGACTTAATAGGATGGAGGGTTATAGGTAGGCCTAAAAGGTAGGGATATGTTTGGCACAACTTGTGGGGTCGAAGGGCCTGTTTTGTGCTGTAGTTTTCTATGTTTTTATGTAAATTTTCCATGTTTCTTTAAAGGAGGAAAGCAGGTCAGAGAGGCCAAGAGGGTTAGGGTGAGAATTCCAGAGCTTAGGGCCTTAACAACTGAAGGCAGCACAGCGATCAATGGTGGGACTACTAAAATCAGGATCATTATGAGGAAAGCACAGGAGGGCTGTGCAACTGGAGGAGATTTCAGAGGTTGGCAGATAAGTGACCATGGAGGGATTTGAAAATGAGAATTTTAAAATTGAGACTCTGCATCAGCAGGAGCCAGTATAGGTCATTGAGCACAATGAGCACCTTTACTTGATTCATGATCATCCGGTTGACCATAGAAATGAAATTAAGGAAGTGGGGAGAACAGGAAAGGGTATTTCTGCTACCAAGTGCTTTAAAGCCTCATTGACTCCCTCAGTCTAGCAGAATCAATATAATAATGTTGGACTTCTTGACTTTGGCATGGCTGATCAATGAATTAACTGTTCTACTTTGTTAAAAACATTCAGGGCTATGGGCCAAATGCTGGCAGATGGGATTAGGTGGAGTTCAGGTGTTTCTAATGTGTTGGTCCTGACTCAATGGGCCGAAGGGCCTCTTCTGTGCTGTATGATTCTATGATCCTTTCTCTCTTGCACCATCATTCCTTTTGTCATTGTCTTTTCTTCCACCCTGTTATAGAGTCATAGAGGTTTACAGCATGGAAACAGGCCCTTTGGCCCAACTTGTCCATGCCGCCCATTTTTTTAAACCCCTAAACTAATCCCAGTTGCCCGCATTTGGCCCATATCCCTCTATACCCATCGTACCCATGTAACTATCTAAATGCTTTTTAAAAGACAAAATTGTACCCGCCTCTACTACTGCCTCTGGCAGCTTGTTCCAGACACTCACCACCCTCTGTGTGAAAAAATTGTTCCTCTGAATACTTTTGTATCTCTCCCCTCTCACCTTAAATCTATGCCCTCTAGTTTTAGACTCCCCTACCTTTGGGAAAAGATATTGACTATCTAGCTGATCTGTGCCCCTCATTATTTTATAGACCTCTATGAGATCACCCCTCAGCCTCCTACGCTCCAGAGAAAAAAGTCCCAGTCTATCCAGCCTCTCCTTATAACTCAATCCATCAAGTCCCGGTAGCATCCTAGTAAATCTTTTCTGCACTCTTTCTAGTTTAATAATATCCTTTCTATAATAGGGTGACCAGAACTGTACACAGTATTCCAAGTGTGGCCTTACCAATGTCTTGTACAACTTCAACAAGACATTCCAACTCCTGTATTCAGTGTTCTGACCGATGAAACCAAGCATGCTGAATGCCGCCTTCACCACTCTGTCCACCTGTGACTCCACTTTCAAGGAGCTATGAACACGTACCCCTAGATCTCTTTGTTCTGTAACTCTCCCCAACGCCCTACCATTAACTGAGTAAGTCCTGCCCTGGTTCAATCTACCAAAATGCATCACCTTGCATTTGTCTAAATTAAACTCCATCTGCCATTCGTCAGCCCACTGGCCCACTGTTGCAGACCTTTTCTTTTGTTCTTCCTCCTCCTCAACTCTGTAACTGTTACATTTCTAATGTTTGCGTGTTCTGAACATCATCAACTTGTAAAGTTAACTCTGTCCCTCCAGATGCCGCCTCACCTGCTGCCTAATCCCAGCATTTTCTATTGTTATTTCTGATTTCCAGGATCCACAATATTGGCAGACATTCTAATATGTCTTTGATCGCTTTACCAATACTGCCAAGAATGGTAACCACAAGCACATGGGCCATGAAGGATCAAAATGACCAGTCAAAAAACGTTGGAGGTTTGCTTCACGTTAGTGTGTAGTGAACAGAATAGATTCTGAAGGTTCCAGGATAGTTCTAGAGCTATTTGACCTCAGCTGAAGTGTGGTAAGCATTGACAATTTCAGCTGACCATTATTTACATGTGAGCCTGGATTTATTGCCTTAGCAAGGTATTCTGCTCAGTGGATGAGAATGTTCTCCCTAGGGTCCACATGGTTGGATTTATCAATGGGTGTCACTGGATATCAATCAGGTACCTTATCTGATTTTTGCCCTAGTCAGCCCAGTTAATTGAAATGAATTTCAGGAAGTCCCAGTTGAGATCACACCATACAGTGTTATCAACTCATTCATGATATTCAATTAATGTCTATATGGTTATATTGGGTCATTAAATTTAACTCTAATAAATTCTGATTGTAAAAGTAAGTAGAATTTATAAAGCATCTTGCAGAGAGTAAAAACAAGTCATTGCCATGATGAGGGAATAGGTAAATATGAAGGTTAATTGTCAAGTAAAGTTCTCGATATACACAAGGTTGTTCAGGGTTTGCAAAGTTGCAGATTATCAACATGTAGGTTTATAATTTGGAGCAGGTTAAATAACTAAATAAAGTTAATATTTTTAAAACCAACAACATCTATAAGATTCAGTCCCCATTTAAAAGTCAATAGTTGATTTCTCTCTGAATCAACACTGCAATTCTGTGGAGACATAAGGATTAGTCTGTGACGTTTCATCTCAGCTGCCTGCTGTCTTTTCTACAGTGTGAGATTGTGACTGTTGGTGAGGCAGTAACAGTGGAAGAAAGCAATTTATAAAATATCAGGTCTACAAATTGAAATAGGGGAATTACCACATATTCAAAATTACTTCATTTGGTGGAAAATGCTTTGGGATGTCCTGAGCGTGTTAATGCTGTAACATAAATAAGGGTGGCATGGTGACACAGTGGTTAGCACTGCTGCCTCACAACGCCAGGGACTCAGGTTCCATTCCCGGCTTGGGTCACTGTCTGTGTGGAGTTTGCACATTCTCCCTGTGTCTGCGTGAGTTTCCTGCAGGTGCTCCAGTTTCCAAGAACAGTCCAAAGATGTGCGGGTTAGGTTGATTGGCCATGCTAAATTGACCCTTAGTGTCAGGGGGACTAGTTAGATTAAATGCATGCGGTTATCGGGATAGGGCCTGGGTGGGATTGTGGTCGGTGCAGACTCGATGAGCCGAATGGCCTCCTTCTGCACTGTAGGGACTCTCTCGCTATAAATCCAAGTCTTTATCTCTTTTAAATCCAGCTACATGTAAATAGAAGCACCAAGTTTTCCAGCTTTGCAGCTTTAAGACAGAATTGCATACCATACACCAGGCAGCAATCAGTGATTGGTTCTTGAAGGCTGCAGAATGCAATAGAGGTGATGATCAAAGACTGACTCACTCACCTGCAGGGCACATGTCACAGCAGTTTCCGTTATACAAAAATTGGGCCTGAAGGCAATTGTTCACCACTGGTCGGTAGGAGATCAGCATGAAGTACATCTAATTTGAAATAAGAACCAAACTGTCGTGAGATTGTTTTGTCAATCTTTTTCCCATCTTTTCTGAATGCTTTTGTTTCTATGCGACTGTGCAGTGCCACAGGCACCAATCACCCTCTGATACCTTGACACCAAACCCAACTGCCCACTGCTCCTGTGTAACTTTAACAGAGATCTATTGAAAGGAGAGGTCATCAAAGCTGATTCCATTTCTGTCCTCACCCAATGTCCATGTGCATGCGA
The DNA here is from genome assembly GCF_964213995.1 of Mustelus asterias. Lineage (NCBI taxonomy): Eukaryota > Metazoa > Chordata > Chondrichthyes > Carcharhiniformes > Triakidae > Mustelus > Mustelus asterias. The sequence goes on from NW_027590784.1 coordinate 141,632, forward strand.
TGTACATTTTCTTCAGGGAGTAATGAGATAATAACCAAGAACGGAAACATTTTCCTCCCCTGCACCCAGTAGTACTGATTGCAGCACCTCTAATGGCGACACAACTCAGATCAGCATAAGGAAGGAATCAAACTTGCAATCCAAAAGAGAAAACCGAAAGAGGGGTCCCCTTGGTCATCTGGACTCGAAACGTCAGCTCTTTTCTCTCCTTACAGATGCTGCCAGACCTGCTGAGATTTTCCAGCGTTTTCTCTTTTGGTTTCAGATTCCCGCATCCGCAGTAATTTGCTTTTATCAAACTTGCAAATTCTGATTGTCATAAACATCAATAAAGTGCAATATCCATTTTACTTCCTGAGTGTTAGCTATTTTTTCACATAACGTATGAAATGTGTTATGGACAGGAGTGAAAGACAGATTGAACCTCCTAATTCTTCAATCCTTGTGTCCATAATCAGGTACACTTGGATTGTTACACCAGGAGCATTATATATACACACACGTGCACAAAGCAAAGGAGTTTCACTTTGATAAATATTAAAATCAAATCAAATAGCTAAAAGTTTACGTGAATATCAGAGTCTAGTCAGAGGGGCTCTTCCACTGAGGAGTTAGAATCAGGCGATTCCAGGTAGCTGAGGACAGGATTTTGTAGAGATTTCTCGAGAATAAGAGCTGCATAGCAAGTTCAGAAAGACAGCCTTAATAATACTTATAGCCAGAGGTCCAGTTTTTGTTCTTCCAGGCAAATTTGAGATTTCTCAGGACCTGGTTTTCAGGATGCCTTAACTTTAAGCATTATGGCTTGATAAAGAAGCTAGAAATTATATAATAAGAAGTCTCACAACACCAGGTTAAAGTCCAACAGGTTTATTTGGTAGCATGAGCTTTCGGAGTGCTGCTCCTTCATCAGGTGAGTGGAGAGTTGGGTTCACAAACAGGGCATATATAGACAAGGACTCAATTGCAAGATAATGCTTGGAATTTTTGGGAGTCCTTGTTCAAGATTCTCTTAAGGTTAATGTGCAGGTTCAGTCGGCAGTTAGGAAGGCAAACGCAATGTTAGCATTCATGTCAAGAGGGCTAGAATACGAGAGCAAGGATGTACTTCTGAGGCTGTATAAGGCAAGGCTCTCGTCAGACCCCATTTTGGGGTACTTTGAGCAGTTTTGGGCCCTGTATCTAAGGAAGGATGTGCTGGCCTTGGAAAGGATCCAGAGGAGTTTAACAAGAATGATCCCTGGAATGAAGATTAGCGATTAAGAAAGGAAAGATAGATTATGAAACTAAACTAGCTCAAAATATAAAAAATGATAGTAAAAGTTTTTACAAGTATATAAAAAGGAATAGAGTGGCTAGAGTGAATGTTGGACCCTTGGAAGATGAGAGGGGGGATTTAATCGTGGAAAACGAGGAAATGGCTGAGACTTTAAATAAGTTCTTTGTGTCGGTCTTCACGGTGGAAGACACAAATAGTTTGCCGAATATTAGAGATCGAGAGTTGGTGGGAGGGGAGGTCCTTAATACAATTACTGTTACTAAGGAGGTGGTGCTTGGTAGACTAATAGGACTGAAGGTAGACAAGTCCCCGGGCCCGGATGGAATGCATCCCAGGGTACTGAAAGAAATGGCTGAGGTAATAGCAGATGCGTTAGCAGTAATTTATCAAAATTCGCTGGACTCTGGGGTAGTGCCGGCTGACTGGAAAACAGTTACTGTTACGCCGCTGTTTTAAAAAAAAAGGAAGTAGACAAAAGGCGGGTAACTACAGGCCGGTTAGCTTAACGTCCGTAGTTGGGAAGATGCTAGAGTCCATTATTAAAGTGGAAATAACAGAGCACCTGAATAAGAATGGTTCGATCAAGCAGACGCAGCATGGATTCATGAAGGGAAAGTCGTGTTTGACGAATCTACTGGACTTTTATGAAGATGTCACTAGTGCGGTTGACAGAGGGGAACCGGTGGATGTGGTGTTTTTAGATTTCCAGAAGGCGTTCGATAAGGTGCCTCACAAAAGGTTGCTGCAGAAGATTGGGGTACACGGAGTTAGGGGTAAGGTGTTGGCGTGGATTGGCTATCAACCAGGAAGCAGAGAGTTGGGATAAATGGGTGCTTTTCTGGTTGGTAGTTAGTGACCAGTGGCGTGCCGCAGGGATCGGTGCTGGGGCCTCAATTGTTTACCATTTACATAGATGATCTGGAGGAGGGGACTGAATGTAGGGTATTCAAGTTTGCTGATGACACGAAGGTGAGTGGGAAAGCGAATTGCGTGGAGGACGCGGAAAGTAAATTGGAATATTATTTAAATGGAGAAAAATTACATCGTGCGACTGTGCAGAGGGACCTGGGGGTCCTTGTGCACGAATCGCAAAAACTCAGTCTGCAGGTGCAGCAGGTGATCAAGAAGGCGAATGGAATGTTGGCCTTTATCGCGAGGGGGATAGAATATAAAAGCAGGGAGGTCTTGCTGCAACTGTACAAGGCACTGGTGAGGCCGCAACTGGAGTACTGTGTGCAGTTTTGGTCCCCTTATTTGCGAAAGGATATATTGGCCTTGGAGGGAGTGCAGAGAAGGTTCACCAGGTTGATACCGGAGATGAGGGGTGTAGCTTATGAGGAGAGATTAAACAGATTGGGTCTGTACTCGTTGGAGTTTAGAAGGATGAGGGGTGATCTTATAGAGACATATAAGATAATGAAGGGGCTGGATAGGGTAGAGGTGGAGAGATTCTTTCCACTTAGAAGGGAAACCAGAACTAGAGGGCACAGCCTCAAAATAAGGGGGGCCGGTTCAGAACAGAGTTGAGGGGGAACTTCTTCTCTCAGAGGGTAGTGAATCTCTGGAATTCTCTGCCCATTGAAGTGGTGGAGGCTTCCTCGTTGAATATGTTTAAATCACGGGTAGATAGTTTTCTGATCGATAAGGGAATTAGGGGATATGGGGAGCAGGCGGGTAAGTGGACCTGATTCGCTTCAGATCAGCCATGATCTTGTTGAATGGCAGGGCAGGCTCGAAGGGCCAGATGGCCTACTCCTGCTCCTATTTCTTATGTTCTTACGTTCTTATGAAGAGTTTGTTGTATGAGGAACGGTTGAGGACTCTAGGTCTGTACTTGTTGGAGTTTAGAAGGATGAGAGGGGATCTTATTGAAACTTACAGGATACTGCGAGGCCTGGATAGAGTGGACGTGGAGAGGATGTTTCCAATAGTAGTAAAAACTAGAACCAGAGGGCACAACCTCAGACTAAAGGGACGATCATTTAAAACAGAAATGAGGAGGAATTTCTTCAGCCAGCGAGTGGTGAATCTGTGGAACTCTTTGCCGCAGAAGGCTGTGGAGGCCAGGTCACTGAGTGTCTTAAGACAGAGATAGATAGGTTCTTGATTAATAAGGGGATCAGGGGTTATGGGGAAAAGGCAGGAGAATGGGGATGAGAAAAATATCAGTCATGATTGAATGGCAGAGCAGACTTGATGGGCCGAGTGGCCTAATTCTGTTCCTACGTCTTAGGGTCTTAATGGCGGAGCAGGTTCGAAGAGCCGAATGGCCTACTCCTGCTTCTAGTTTCTATCTGCTTTTTAATTAATAGAAAATCTACTTTACAGACCCCAAATCTACCACTCCGTCTTCAGTTCCCTGTTCTTTCCTGTGACCCATACATGGAGTTAAGGAGGATTTCATCAGGAAACCTGTTTTTCAATTAATCAAATTGTCTAAATAAACTGTGAGGATTTTGGGCTTTTTGGGTAGAAACAGTTTATAAATTACTTAGGTGTGGTTATTCTACTTTTCATGTCTTCTTGGTTCAGTGTAACTTGTAAATAAATCCAAGCAGTTTAGCCTAGTTGTACTCACTTTTCCAATATCAAATATTGAAATCACTGCCAAAGGTCACTTTTTTAGAATTGCAAGTTGACCAAACTTCTGGAATATCAAATATTTCTGCCTTTGCCATTGACTGGAGAACATGGTCGGCATCCCATGTATTCTCCAGTGTCCTGCGATTAATCTCTAAACCTTGGACCACAAGGCAAGAACACACAGGGAGCTCACAGTGCTTACGGAACTTATCATGTAGCTCAGAACATGACAGTATGTGCTGAGAAAAAGCCTGAACTGTAACACATTTAGAAACTATTTTTATTCATGCTTCTGATAGAGGGAGTTGCTTGCTTCATGTGTGAAGCAAGAATCTTACAAGAATCTAAAATTTTCAAAAAATAAATCAAATCTCCAAACCCAACTTGAAACATTGTCGCAGGTTCTCAATCCATTCAGGATGTTCACTTTTTTGCCTGTGAAAGTAACTGCTTTTGCGTTGACTGTGGGATTAAAAATACATGGGGGTTTTTCTGAACAGTCTACTAAAAAGGGGAGGATTTGACCATGAGTGAAACTTCAGTCTTACAAAAAACTTATGCAAAAAGTTGCATTTTTAAAATTATTCTGTAATGTTATTTACTTGTGACAGGAGATCCAATTTAATGAGAAGGAAATTCTTGACATCATTGACCCTCCCTTTCCTAACTGAGCCATTGATGAGCCAGTTCCCGACAAACAGAATGTTGCTCCCTCCAGTCTCAAGATTCTCTCTCTATCCAGCCTACAGCAGGGTCCCTCCCTCTCTCTTAACACCTAGAACTCTCTCTCGCTCGCTTTTACTCCCTCCGATAGGATATTTTTTATAGAAATGATTGAAACTCTACAGTGCAGAAGGAGGCCATTCGGCTCATCAAGTATACACCGACAACAATCCCACCCAGGCCCTATCCCCACTTAGTTACCCGCTAACCTATCACATCCCGGGAAACTAAGGGTTAATTTAGCATGTCCAATCAACCTAACCTGCACATCTTTGGAGTGTGGGAGGAAACCGGAGCACCCGGAGGAAACCCACGCAAACATGGGGAGAACGTGCAAACTCCACACAGACTTTCCTGTCTTTCTTGTGACCCATACATGGAGTTAAGGAGGATTTCATCAGGAAACCTGTTTTTCAATTAACCTGAGGCTCATCACAAATTGTCTAAATAAACTGTGAGGATTTTGTCAGGAATTGAACCCGGGTCCCTAGCGCTGTGAGGCAGCAGTGCATGGTGGCACAGTGGGGTGGCACTGTCAAACTTGTGTCAGAAGTTGTTCCAACATTTTGTCTATTTATCTTCTTGCTCCTCGATGCCTCCTGGGAACAGAAGAGGGTTTCTCTACCTCTGCTTCCAAAAAGAGAATTCCTCCCAAACTGCCTTTTATTTGAAAACCGTTTCTTCCTCATATGCTCCTAATCTATTTTTCCCTTCATGCATCCCCCATTCCCACAGGATTCATAATTTTTCTTCTTTCCTTACTTGCCAGCTAGGCTGCAATCTTCTCAATCAATAAAACTCACAGCACGCTGATCACAGATAGACTCCGATATGACCCTGATTTACCTATTAGCAATTATATAAAATGAGAATCTCACTCTGATGCACGTTACGATGACTGGATACAGATCATTCTTTCGTGTCTGAAGTATTATGATTAACTCCAAAATATTCTGTTATTTGTTGGCAAATCAAGGTTATGGACAAGTTAATGATATTTGGAATTTGTAAACAAAAAATATTTATGCAGCAAATTTTATTATGCAAGTAAGGAACAGTTATGGGGCTGTATTGCAGTAAAAATGTTTTATTATTCCTGGTTTGGGTCACTGTCTGTGCGAAGTCTGCAATCTCTCCCCATGTTTGTGTGGGTTTCCTCCGGGTGCTCCGATTTCCTCCCACAGTCCAAAAGATGTGCTGGTTAGGTGCATTGGCCATGCTAAAATTCTCCCTCAGTGTACCCGAACAGGCGCCGGAGTGTGGCGACTAGGGGATTTTCACAGTAACATCATCACAGTGTTCATGTAAACCTATTTGTGACACTAATAAACTTTAAACTTTGATATATTCCTAGCACTCACCAATATAAAGAAAATCTTCAGCATAATTACTTCAAACGAAATTGTCAGAACAATTCCTTTGGATTCTGTAACAAAGAAATAGCATTTCATGTAACTTATGTTTTTCCTAAACCAATTTAACCTCCGTTTGAGCAAGGAATCAAGCACTGACACTCTTTTGTATTACAACAGAGGTGCCAAATTTTAACTCCCAGTGGGAGTTGTGTCATGGTCAGACTACAAAGCATCACTTGGAGCTTCACAGGAGTAGTGTACTGAGACAAACACCACATGGACTGAAGAGGTTCGAGAAGGCGAGTCAACACCTTCTCAATGGCAATTTAAAGATGGGTGATAAATGGCTTCCCAGACACCTAGATCCCTTAAATGGATAAGGAGAACAAAAAATAGTTGAAGAGGTCAACACCAAGCAAATGGAAGATTTTGAAACAAGTGCTCAAAAGATTTGGTCAAAGAGATAGATTTTAAGCCAAGAGCAGTTCACTCTCCAGGAATGTTTTTCCTAAACCAATTTAACCTCCCTTTGAGCAAGGAATCAAGCACTGACACTCTTTTGTATTACAACAGAGGTGCCAAAAGGGTGGCACGGTAGCCCAGTGGTTAGTACTGCTGCTTCACAGCTCCAGGGGCCTGGGTTCGAATCCTGGCTCAGGTCACTGTCTGTGTGGAGTTTGCACATTCTCCCTGTGTCTGCGTGGGTTTCCTCCCACAGTCCAAAGATGTTTGGGCTAGGATGATTGGCCATTCTAAATTGCCGCTTAGTGTCCCGGGATGCATAGATTAATGGGTAAATATGTAGGGATATGGGGATAGGGCCTGGGTGGGATTGTGGTTGGTGCAGACTCGATGGGCCGAATGGCCTCGTTCTGCACTGTAGGATTCTATGAATGCCCCTAACCAGAAATGGCAAACCTATTTCTGACTCAGAGGGGAAATATTACTGAAGCTGTCACTTATTTGTGAGTTCTGATGAGATGGATATGTTCTTGTTTTTACAGTCAGACAGGGAGCCCAGTCTCCACCTTGGCTTCAGCAACCGAGGGGCGCGCATGCGCAGGTAGTACTCGGAGAGCAGCATGGCTGCCGGGAGTGACCCCTGACCCCAGGGCGCCGCCATCTTGTCTCTGTCTCCCTCCGCAGCAAATGGCGGCGGTGCGGGTTGGGCCTCCTTCACTCACCGGGGAAGCTGTTGTTTGTTCCGGGGATGGAGGGGGCGGAGTGGGGACTCACTCGGCATGGGTTTGAGCGCGGTCAGCGCACAGGCCGCAGGGCCGGCCCGGGGCTCAGGCCGACAGCAGCGGAATTAGCGCAAAATTCAACCCAAAACATCACGTCAGATGTGGGTGAGCGCGGATTGTGATGCGGGCGGCTGGGTAACAGGCCCCGGGGGGCCCGGAACCGAGAGCCAGGCCCCCGGGGGGCCCGGAGCCGAGAGCCAGGCCCTGGAGCCGAGAGCCAGGCCCCGGGGGGCCCGGAGCCGAGAGCCAGGCCCCGGGGGGCCCGGAGCCGAGAGCCAGGCCCCGGGGGGCCCGGAGCCGAGAGCCAGGCCCCGGGGGGCCCGGAGCCGAGAGCCAGGCCCCGGGGGGCCCGGAGCCGAGAGCCAGGCCCCGGGGGGCCCGGAGCCGAGAGTCAGGCCCCCGGGGAGCCCGGAGCCGAGCGTCAGGCCCCGGGGGGCCCGGAGCCGAGAGTCAGGCCCGGCTCCCTGAAGGGAAGCCGCCCAACCCGACCCTGGGAATGGACTCTCCATAGAATGAGAGATTCACAGCACAAAGGCCCTTCGGCCCATCGGCTCTGTGCCCGCCAAAGACAAACCACCTCAATATTCTCATCCCATTCTCCAACACTTGGCCGATATCCTTGAATGTCTCGGCATCGCAAATGCAAATCTAAATAATTATTAAATGTTATGGGGCAGCACGGTGGCACTGCTGCATCACAGCACCAGGGACCCGGGTTCGATTCCCCGCTCGGGTCACTGTCTGTGTGGAGTTTGCACTTTCTCCCCGTGTCTGCATGGGTTTCCTCCGGGTGCTCCGGTTTCCTCCCACAGTCGGAAAGACGTGCTGGCTAGGTGTATTGGCCGTGCTAAATTCTCCCTCAGCGTACCTGAACAGGTGCCGGAGTGTGGCAACCAGGGGATTTTCACAATTTCATTGCAGTGTTAATGCAAGCCTTACTTGTGACTAATAAACTTTAAGAGGGTCTCTGCCTCCACCAGGCTCTCAGGCAGTGAGTTCCAGACTCCCTCCACTCTTCCTCATCATCAACCACACCCCTCCCCCCACTTTACCTTAAACCTTTGCCCCCTAGTCATTGATCCCTCCACCAAGGAGAAAGGTTTCTTCCTTTCTACAACAAAAATGGAAAATCTCAGCAGGTCTGACCAGTATCTGTGGAGAGACAATTGAACCAACATTTCCCGTCAGGGTGATTCTTTGTCAGAACTAAAGACAAAGAAAATAGGACAAGATTTATATTGTATGATTTGGGGGGGTGGGGAAGGGGGCTGCTGTTGATCAAGATGTCATAGCTAAAAGAACAAAGGGAATGTAAAAGGTTATAAAAGCCAAGAATGGTGCTAATAGCATCCATTAAGAGATTTGAATGTGTAAATGGCAGAACAAAGGTGCATAATGTCAAAGGACAACCTGAGGAATCTGGCAGATGGCCCTAGTGAGGTGGGAGAGGGGGCATGGAAAGCAAAATTTAGAGGACAAATGGAACGATGGAAGAAATTAAAATATATGCAAGGATATAAAATAATGGATTAATAAGATAAAAATAAATGGTGTGGAGGTGGAGAGAGTTCATGATCTGAAGTTGTTGAATGTTCAGTCCAGAAGGCTGTAAAGTGCCTAATCGGAAGATGAGATGCTGTTCCTCCAGTTTGCATTTTGCTTGTTTCTTCCTATCTATGCCCCTCATTATTTAGTTCTCTCAATGATGACTCCCTCAGTTTCCTCTGCTCTGAGGAAAACAACTCCAGTCTAACCAATCTCTCTTCATAACTCAAACTCTCCAGACCCCAGGCATAATCCTGGTAAATCTTCTCTGTTCCCCTACCAATGCTATCACATTCCTCCTATAATGTGGATTCCAGAACTGCACACAACACGCTAGCTGTGGCGTAATCAACATTTTACATTTTTCTAGCATAATCCCTCTGCTCTTAAACTCAATGCCTCCACTAATAAAGGCAAGACTACCATATGCCCTCTTATCCACTTTAGACACCTGTCCTGCTAACGTAAGGGACTGGTATACATGTACACTAAGGTCCCTCTGTACTTCCCAGAGTCCTGCCGTTCATCATGTATTCCATTGCATAGTTTGTCCTGTCCAGGTGCATCACCTCACACTTGCCTCACCTGAGTTCAATTTGCCATTGATCAGCTCATCTGACCATCTTTATGTTGATTAACTCTTTTTAACTGTTTCTCATATTATCTAGGCGCCTTTTGTGAAATGTTCCTTCCCTTTCCCCCAGTTTGCAACAGCTGGAGAATGTTAACTCAATTCTTGTAAATGTGGAATAAAAACCGGATTTTCCGTGCCCCAGGGTGAAAGAGGCAATGGGGAAGGGGGTTTATATAAGGAGGGAGATTAATGAGGAAAGAGGGTAAAGGGGAGGATAATGGTGAAGGGAGCATTGGGAGAGGGTTTTAATGGGGAGGGTGTAAACCTGGAAGATGTTTAATGGGGAAGGAGGTGAATGGGGAGTGGGTTTAATTGGGATATGGAATAATGGGAAAAGGAGGTTAATGGGGAGAAGCCACCATGTTGGGATGCTTAATAGCACATTCTTGTCAATGAGGTTGTTTCTCAGGGCAGCCAGGGACCTGGATTGGCTAAAGTTTAAAGTTTCTTTCTTACAATGTGGATGTTGCTGACAAGGCTGAGAACTGTTCGGCAATTCTTTATTACCCGTGAACTGAGTGGCTTGCTTGGCCATTTCATTGAATCACATTGCTGTGGGTCTAGAATCCTATATAGGTCAGACTGGGTGAGGCAGATTTCCTTCCCTAAAGGACATTAGAGACTCAGATGGCTTTCTACAATAATCAGTGATAGTTACACAGTCACCATTACTGGCATAGAAAGAGGCTCTTTGGCCCATCATGTCTGCTCCAGCCATCAAGCACCTATCCTAATCCCGTTTTCCAGGTCTTGATCCATAGCCTTGTATGCTATAGTATTTCAAAGGCTCATCTAATTGCTTCTTAAATGTTGAGGGTTTCTGCCTCTACCGTCCTTGCAGACAATGAATTCCAGTTTCCCACCACCCTCTGGGTGAAAATATTTTTCCTCAAATCCCATCTAAGTCTCCTGCTCCTTGGCTCCTAGTTATTGACCTCTCTGCTAATGTGTAATACCTTTGAAGGCAACTCGTGGCTCCAAGTTATGAAGGGTTTATTAATAGTCCTTCACTCAAACCAGCCTCCCATCCATTGAACTGTCTACACTTCCCGCTGCCTCGGAAAAGCAGCCAGCGTAATCAAGGACCACATGCACCCCGGACATTCTCTCTTCCACCTTCTTCCGTCGAGGAAAAAGATACAAAAGTATCAACCGACTCAAAAACGCAAAAGGGTGGGATGAAGAAGAGGAGAGCAGTAGTGATAGGGGACTCAATGGTCAGAGGTATGGACAGGAGGTTCTGTGGTCGGGACAGAGACTCCCGCATGGTTTGTTGCCTCCCAGGTGCCAAGGTCAGCGATGCCTCTGATCGTGTGCACAGCGTTCTAAAGTGGGAAGGTGATCAGCCAGATGTCGTGGTACACATCAGTACCAATGACGTGGGAAGGAAGAGTGAGGAGGTCCTAAAGAGTGAGTACAAAGAGCTTGGAAGGAAGTTAAAAAGCAGGACCCCGAGGGTAGTAATCTCAGGATTGCTATCTGAGCCACATGCCAGTGAGGGCAGGAGTAGGATGCTTGGGCGGATGAACACGTGGCTGAGGAACTGGTGCAGGGGGCAGGGTTTCCAATTCTTGGATCATTGGGACCTCTTCTGGGGCAGGTGGGACCTGTACAAGAGAGACGGGTTACACCTAAACTACAAGGGGACCAATATACTTGCAGGGAGATTTGCTAGTGTTATTGGGGAGTGTTTAAACTAGATTTGCAGGGGGATGGGAACCAGAGTGCCAGAGCAGATAGTGGAGCAGGGGTAAAAAGACAGGTTAGTTCAAGCAAAATCACAAATGGAAGGGTAGAGTGTGGTGGAAATAATCTTTTGAGGTGTGTCTATTTCAATGCCAGGAGTATTGTGGGGAAGGCAGATGAGCTGAAGGCGTGGATAGACACATGGAAATATGACATTATAGCCATTAGTGAAACTTGGCGCTAGGAGGGGCAGGACTGGCAGCTCAATGTTCCAGGGTTCCAATGTTTCAGGCGGGATAGAGGCAGAGGGATAAAAGGTGGGGGGGTGGCATTGTTGGTCAGGGAAAATGTTACAGCGGTACTCAGGCAGGATAGATTAGGGAGCTTGTCTACAGAGGCCCTATGGGTGGAGCTGAGAAACAAGAAAGGTATGACCACATTAATGGGGTTGTATTATAGACCACTCAATAGTCAGCGAGAATTGGAGGAGCAAATCAGCGGAGAGATAGCTGACAACTGCAAGAAACACAAAGTTGTGATAGTAGGGGATTTTAATTTTCCACATATAGATTGGGACTCGCATACTGTTAAAGGTTTAGACGGGGTAGAGTTTGTAAAATGTGTTCAGGAGAATTTTCTACATCAGTATATAGAGGTGCCAACTAGAGAGGATGCGATATTGGATCTCCTATTGGGAAATGAGTTAGGGCAGGTGATGGATGTGAGTGTGAGGGAACACTTTGGATCCAGTGATCATAATGCCATTAGTTTCAACCTGATCGTGGATAAGGATAGATCTGGTCCTCGGGTTGAAGTTCTGAACTGGAAAAAGGCCAAATTTGATGAAATGAGAAGGGATCTGGGAAGTGTGGATTGGCACAGGCTGTTCTCTGGTAAGGATGTAAATGGAAAGTGGGAGGCCTTCAAAGGAGAAATTTTGAGAGTGCATAGTTTGTATGTTCCTGTCAGGATTAAAGGCAAAGTAAATAGGAATAAGGAACCTTGGTTCTCGAGGGAGATTGTAACACTGATTAAGAGGAAGAGAGAGTTGTATGAAATGTACAGGCAGCAAGGAACAGATCAGATGCTCGAGGAGTATAAAAAATGCAAGAAGCTACTTAAGAGAGAAATCAGGAGGGCTAAAAGAAGACATGAGGTTGCTTTGGCAGACAGAGTGAAGGAAAATCCAAATAGGTATGTTAGGAGCAAAAGGAAAGTGGGGGATAAAATTGGTCCTCTTGAATCCAGAGTGGTAGACTGTGTATGGAACCAAAAGAGATGGGGGAGATACTAAATGGTTTTTTTTGCATCCGTATTTACTGAGGAAACGGGCATGGAGTCTACGGAAATAGGGCAAACAGGTAGGGAGGTCATGGAACCTTTACAGATTAAAGGGGAGGAGGTGCTCGCTGTCTTGAGGCAAATCAGAGTGGATAAATCCCCAGGACCGGACAGGGTATTCCCACGGACCTTGAGGGGAGCTAGTGTTGAACTTGCAGGGGCCCTGGCAGACATATTTAAAATGTCAGTATTCACAGGGGAGGTGCCGGATGATTGGAGGGTGGCTCATGTTGTTCCGTTGTTTAAAAAAGGTTCCAAAAGAAATCCGGGAAATTATAGGCCAGTAAGTTTGACGTCGGTGGTGGGAAAGTTATTGGAAGGTGTGATAAGGGATAGATCTACAAATATTTGGATAGACAGGGACTTATTAGGGAGAGTCAACATGGCTTTGTGCGTGGTAGATCATGTTTGACCAATCTATTAGAGTTTTTCGAGGAGGTTACCAGGAAAGTGGATGAAGGGAAGGCGGTGGATGTTGTCTACCTGGATTTCAGCAAGGCCTTTGACAAGGTCCCTCATGGGAGGTTAGTTAGGAAGGTTCAGTCGCTAGGTATACATGGGGAGGTAGTAAATTGGATTAGACACTGGCTCAATGGAAGAAGCCAGAGAGTGGTTGTGGAGGATTGCTTTTCTGAGTGGAGGCCTGTGACTAGTGGTGTGCCGCAGGGATCGGTGTTGGGTCCATTGTTGTTTGTCATCTATATCAATGATCTGGATGATAATGTGGTAAATTGGATCAGAAAGTTTGCTGATGATACGAAGATTGGAGGTGTAGTGGACAGTGAGGAAGGTTTTCAAAGCTTGCAGAGGGATTTGGACCAACTAGAAAAATGGGCTGAAAAATGGCAAATGGAATTTAAGGCAGACAAGTGTGAGATACTGCACATTGGAAGGACAAACCAAAGTAGAACGTACAGGGTAAATGGTAGGACTCTGAAGAGTGCAGTTGAACAGAGGGATCTGGGAATACAGGAACAGAATTCCCTAAAAGTGACGTCACAGGTGGATAGGGTCGTAAAGAGTGCCTTTGGTACATTGGCCTTTATAAATCGGAGTATCGAGTATAAAAGTTGGAGTGTTATGGTAAGGTTATATAAGGCATTGGTGAGGCCGAATTTAGAGTATTGTGTACAGTTTTGGTCACCTAGTTACAGGAAGGATGTAAATAAGGTTGAAAGAGTGCAGAGAAGGTTCACAAGGATGTTGCCGGGACTTGAGAAGCTGAGTTACAGAGAGAGATTGAATAGGTTGGGACTTTATTCCCTGGAGCGTAGAAGATTGAGGGGAGATTTGATAGAGGTGTATAAGATTTTGATGGGTATAGCAGTCTTTTTTCCGCTGAGGCTAGGGGAGAAAAAAACCAGAGGGCATGGGTTAAGGGTGAAAGGAGAAAAGTTAAAAGGGAATATTAGGGGGGGCTTCTTCACGCAGAGAGTGGTGGGAGTGTGGAATGAGCTGCCGGATAAAGTGGTAAATGCCGAACTTTTAACATTTAAGAAAAACTTGGACGGGTTCATGGATGAGAGGGGTGTGGAGGGATATGGTCCAAGTGCAGGTCAGTGGGACTAGGCAAAAAATGGTTCGGCACAGACAAGAAGGGCCAAAAGGCCTGTTTCTGAGCTGTAATTTTCTATGGTTTCTGTGGTTCTAGCTTCTTCCCTGCTGAATTCAATCAGACTTTTGAATGGACTTACCTAGCGTTAAGTTGATCTTTCTCTACACCCTAGCTATGACTGTAACACTACGTTCTGCACTCTCCTCTATGAACGGTATGCTTTGTCTGTATAGTGCGCAAGAAACAATACTTTTCACTATATTAATACATGTGACAATAAATTAAATCAAAAACAATATATATGTGCAAGTGATGGTCTCAGAACTGCAATACACATCAACTCTCTTCTGCTCTCTGGCTCCAGCTGAGGTTCCTCCCTAAGTTGGGATGTGCTCCCTTTCACCCAAATGCCTTGGCTTCCTGCGCTGCCTCTCCATAGGGTACGGCCCGATCATGTAGCCCTCGGGGATCGCTTCCTTAAAGGGGCCACGCTATCACATAAGGGGAAATGCTTCTTCCTATCTACCCAATCTATGTCCCACATAATACTGTACACCTCGATCAGATCCCCCTCAGCCTTCTCTGCTCTAAGGAAAACAACCGGGCCTAACCAGCCTTTCTTCATAGCTGAAATCTCCAGCCCAGGCAGTATCCTGGTTAATATTCTCTGCGCCCTTTCTAGTGGAATCACATCTTTCCTACAGTGTGGCGACCAGAACTGCACACAGTACTCCAGCTGTGGCCAAACAAGTGTTTTGTACAGCTCCATCATAACCTCCCTGCTCTTATATTCTATGCCTCGGCTAATAAAGGCAAGTATCTCATTTGCCTTAACCACCTTATCTACCTGTCCTGATGCCTTCAGGGATCTTTGGACATGCACCCCAATGCCCCTTGCCTTGTTTCCCTCCCAGAAAGCAAAACCTCCAGATAATTTCAATTGCAGATAGGTTTATTTATTGAATTTCAATTCCACCAGCTGCCACGGCTTGTGGCTGCAATGTGGTGGAGCCATTGAAAGGAGGCTTCATCCCCCAAATTCTATGACTACCAGTACAGAAAAGGGTTCGCCCGCTGCTCTGAGGGACCTTTTGCTCCTCTGAAATATAAGGTTCACGACCTGCCTCAGCAGTGACCACCTCTCTTGATGAAGCTGCCCAGGCTTCAGAGCTGCCAACCCTCAGATTGGCCCAATTCAGATGTCACTAAGAAATCTGGGTTTTTATATACTTTTCATTATAATGGGAGTTTTAGGTACTGTCTTTTATCAATGTTTGTGTGAAAGTGTTAATTGCTGGACTGAAAACAGAAAGTGCTGGAAAAGCTCGGCAAGTCTGACAGAGTCCAGACTTCTTTGGAACTGCTGGCTTGAGTTCTAGTGGGAGATTACTTCTCGCATTGATTTAGTTAGGCCTAAAACAGGATGTCACACGGTGATTAGGGATAACACATAGAAAGCTAAGATGAGAGATCACACGACACCAGGTTATAGTCCAACAGGTTTATTTGAAATCACAAGCTTTCAGAGTGCTGCTCCTTCGTCAGGTGAAGTGGAGCGAGGTGCGCAGGCGCAGAATATATAGGTGGAGTGACAATAGCCCGACACTAACAGATAATCAAGAGTGTCAAAGGTTAAGCACATAGACAGTGTAGGCCGGATAGAAAACTGGTTGGCAGAGAGGAAACAAAGAATAGGAAATAATGTGTCCTTTTCAAATTGGCAGGCAGTAACTAGTGGGGTGCCACAGGGATCGGTGCTGGGACCCCAGCTATTCACAATATATATTAATGATTTGGATGAGGGAACAAAATGTAACATCTCAAAGTTTGCAGATGATACCAAGTTGGGTGGGAGGGTGAACTGTGACGAGGATGCAGAGATCCTTCAGAATGATCTGGACAGATTGGGTGAGTGGGCTAATCAATGGCAGATGCAGTATAATTTGGATAAATGTGAGGTTATTCACTTTGGAAGCAAAAACAAGAAGGCAGATTACTACCTGAATGGCTGTAAATTGGGAGAGGGGAGTGTGCAGCGGGACCTGGGTGTCCTTGTGCACCAGTCGCTGAAGGTAAGCATGCAGGTGCAGCAGGTGGTAAAGAAGGCAAATGGCATGTTGGCCTTCATTGCGAGAGGTTTTGAGTTCAGGAGCAGGGATGTGTTGTTGCAATTATACAGGGCCTTGGTGAGGCCACACCTAGAGTATTGAGTGCAGTTTTGGTCTCCTTTTCTGAGGAAGGATGTTGTTCCTCAGAAAAGGAGTTGGGGGAGTCTCCCCCAACTGCTGACATCACAGAAGCCACACTCCAGGGCCCCACCGGCTGCAGGGAACAAACCACGAGAAAGAGAGGGTTGGCTTGAAAGAGGCCAAACCACACCCACAGAGAAAAAAAGATATAGCAAAGACACACAGACCAAACCTACAAACACAGCAATCCCCCCTCCCCGCACGCGCCCTCCTGAACAGGGCATCTGTGCCTTCAACACCTCATCGTGGCACCTTCACAGCACTCCACATGGGACACGATCTCTACCTCCATTCCCATCGCGGTCACAGGTGCTATAACCTGAAAAGATCTGTAGAAATGCCAAACACTTAACATTTAACCTAACAGTTGCAAAACCCATTACCCTTTCCTGGCCAACAATTCGATCTGGGTATAGCATGCAGGTTTATACAAAAACAAATATCAGTCTACATCCGCCGTGCGGTCACCCGATTCAAAAGTCTGCTCCACAAATTTCATCGCCGCCACTGGATCCGTGAACTTGTGCTCAGTTCCATTGTTGAGAGTAATCCTCAAGCAGCCTGGAAAGTGAAGCCCAAACCTGACCTCAGGACAGTCATGCTGATGCGCGATTGATTCACACGGGAGGCTAGGACGTACCCGGGAATAAAGGCTTTTATTCACAACAAGATTGGAGCACACTACTTAACAATACTATCCCAGACTAAGGGCTACTAGGAAGTAGCAGTGACCTTTATAGTCCTGTAAGAAGGCGGAGCCTAACGGAGTGTACCACATAAACAATGATAACAGGTGGAACACCCCAACCCTAACCCCAACAGTAACGAGTAACATATGTACAAGTACCCATAGTGGTAACCATCTATGGTTCACCACATTCACTCTTCCTTTAAAAAAACAAAGGCCGGTGGGGTAAGGAGACAATACGAACTGTCCATATGTTCACAAGTTCACCCGTATCGGAGGTCCGCACCGTCTCTGCGACCTCCGCAGCACTGGCTCCAGTGCCGGTTCTGGTGACCGTGGTGACGACCCTCTCTCCGAGGTGGTGTCCAGTGACTCCTCCAGTTCCTCACACGCCTGTGGACCTCGAGGTGGCGACAATCTCCTGGACTCAGGCAAGCTGTACACGGGAGTAAGAGGATTAAGTTGAGGTGCCGATGCTGCCCGTGCCGTGTCAGGAGGGGAGAGAATGGGCAAAGGAATCCGAACCAGGGGTGCGGGAGTGACGGGGGTTTCCAGGTCCCCTGCAGGCGCCAGATCTCTGATAGAGACCGTGTCCTCTCGCCCATCAGGATATGCCACATAGGCATATTGAGGGTTGGCGTGGAGGAGGTGGACATGTTCAACCAAAGGGTCGGACTTGCGGGCCCTAACATGCCGCCGCAAGAGGACAGGTCCTGAGTACGTCAACCAAGACGGCAGTGAGGTCCCAGAGGAAGACTTCCTAGGGAAGGTAAACATCCGCTCATGTGGGGTAGCGTTGGTTGCCGTACACAGGAGGGACCGGATTGAATGGAGCATATCAGAAAGTACCTCTTGCCAACGGGAGACTGGAAGACCCCTACACCTTAATGCCAGTAAAACAGCCTTCCAGACTGTAGCGTTTTCTCTCTCGACCTGTCCTTTACCCTTGGGGTTGTAACTTGTAGTCCTACTTGAGGCAATTCCTTTCGAGAGCAGGTATTGCCTCAAGTCGTCGCTCATAAACGACGAACCCCTATCACTGTGGATATAACTGGGGTAGCCAAACAGGGTAAAAAGACTCCGCAGGGCTTTGATGACCGTGGCAGAGGACATGTCAGAACAGGGGATGGCAAAGGGGAATCGGGAGTATTCGTCAACCACGTTGAGGAAATATACATTCCGATCTGTCGAAGGAAGGGGGCCCTTGAAGTCGACACTCAGTCGTTCAAAAGGGCGAGTGGCCTTAATGAGGTGTGCCCTGTCAGGCCGGTAGAAGTGCGGCTTGCACTCTGCACATACCTGGCAGCTTCGAGTTATCGACCTGACATCCTCTATGGAGTAGGGCAGATTCCGAGCCTTTACAAAATGGAAAAACCGAGTGATCCCCGGATGGCAGAGATCATTGTGGAGGGCCTGTAGCCGATCCTCCTGCACACTGGCACATGTTCCACGCGACAGGGCATCTGAGGGCTCATTGAGCTTCCCCGGACAGTACATGATATCATAGTTGTAGGTGGAGAGTTCGATTCTCCACCTCAAGATTTTATCATTCTTAATTTTTCCCTTTAACGTGTTGTTGAACATGAAGGCCACGGACCGCTGGTCCGTGAGCAGGGTAAACCGTTTGCCAGCCAAATAATGGCGCCAATGCCGTACGGCCTCCACAATGGCCTGAGCCTCTTTCTCCACAGAGGAGTGCCGAATTTCAGGGCCTTGGAGGGTGCGAGAGAAAAAGGCGACGGGCCAGCCCGCCTGGTTAAGTGTGGCGCCCAGGGCGAAATCAGATGCATCACTCTCCACCTGAAAGGGGATGGACTCATCGACAGCGTGCATCGTGGCTTTCGCGATGTTGGCTTTTATCCGTTCAAAGGCTAGGCGAGCCTCTGCTGTCAGGGGAAAAGAGGTAGATTTTATGAGCGGACGGGCTTTGTCCGCGTAATTGGGGACCCACTGTGCATAGTACGAGAAGAAGCCTAAGCATCTTCTCAGTGCTTTGATGCTAGTGGGTAGGGGAAGTTCAAAAAGGGGACGCATACGGTCTGGATCGGGGCCGATGACCCCGTTTTCCACCACGTATCCGAGGATTGCTAGGCGGTGCTTGCTGAATACGCACTTCTCCTTGTTATAGGTCAGGTTCAGGAGAGTCGCACTGCGTAAAAACTTCTGGAGGTTGGCGTCGTGGTCCTGCTGGTCATGGCTGCAGATAGTGACATTGTCCAGGTACGGGAAGGTAGCCCGTAGCCCGTTTTGGTCCACCATTCGGTCCATCTCACGCTGGAATACCGAGACCCCATTAGTGACGCCAAAAGGGACTCTTAAAAAGTGGTAGAGACGGCCATCCGCCTCAAAGGCCGTGTATTTGCGGTCCTCTGGGCGAATGGGGAGCTGGTGGTAGGCTGACTTCGAGTCGATGATGGAGAACACCCGGTACTGTGCAATCTGGTTGACCATGTCAGATATGCGCGGGAGAGGGTACGTGTCCAGCTGCGTGTACCTATTAATGGTCTGACTATAGTCTATGACCATCCGGGGCTTGTCTCCAGTCTTGACCACCACGACTTGTGCTCTCCATGGGCTAGTGCTAGGTTGAATGACCCCTTCCCTGAGGAGCCGCTGAACCTCAGATCGAATAAAGATCCGATCTTCAGCGCTGTAACGCCTGCTCTTAGTTGCGATGGGCTTGCAGCCTGGCACAAGATTTTCGAATAGGGAAGGCGGGGTAATTTTGAGTGTTGAGAGACCGCATGTGGAGCGCGCTGGACAATTTGGAGGCTGCTGTTCTCCCACTGAAAGTGGAGGGAGTGGCCCATCGTACCGCAGGGTCACACTCTTCAGGTGGACCATAAAGTCTAGCCCCAGGAGTACCGGAGCGCAAAGGTGCGGTAACACGAGGAGCCTGAAGTTCTCGTAGACTGTGCCCCGCACCGTTAAAGTTACCACACAGCTCCCAAGAACGATGACAGATCGGGACCTCGACGCCATGGAGATTGTCTGCCTGACAGTTTGCACATGGAGAGCGCACCGTTTCACTGTATCCGGATGGATGAAGCTCTCCGTGCTCCCGCTGTCAAACAGGCAATGCGCCAGGCGCCCGTTTACCTCTATGTCCCTCATGGACTTGTCGAGTCTGTGAGGCTTGGCCTGGTCCAGGATGATTGACGCCACTGTTGGATCCCGAGAGTAACTGCAGGCAGCTGAGATAGCCGACGACGAGGACCCCTGCTGGTCTTCTGCGGCCGGTGTCGACCAAAATGGCTGCGCCCACGAATCGCACGTGGTCGATGATGTTGAAAATGGCGGCACCCGCAGGTCGCACGTGGCTTGCGTCGTCGTCGTCGGAAATGGCGGCGCCCGTGGATCGCACGTGGCTGAAGACATCGACGAGGCCGGAGACGAGGAGATGGAACCTGGGGAGTCGCACGCAGCACTGCTGGGCTTGGAAGGGGTCTTTGCTCGGCACACTTTTGCATAGTGCCCTTTCTTTCCACAGGCGGAGCAAAACACCGTCCTGGCCGGACATCTCTGGCGAGGATGCTTCACCAATCCGCAGAAATAGCACCGTGGGCCTCCAGGAGCTGCCGCAGCCGTCAGGTCTGAAGTTGAGAGCATTATCGCGCAGTTCCGAGGAGCCGCCGGGTACAGTTGAGGCGGTGGCTGTGCTTGCCACGATGTTCCCACGTGGTCGGTGGGGTAGGTTTTGAGATTTCTGGAGGCCGTTTCCATTGCATCGGCCAATTCTACCGTCTTAGCCAGGTCCAAGTTACCCTGCTCTAGCAGCCACAGGCGAATATAGGATGAGCCGATTCCCGCCACGAACGCGTCCCGAATAAGATCGTTGGTGTATTGAACAGCCGACACCTCCTTGCAGTTGCAGGCTCTGGCTAGCTGTTGAAGTTCGCGCAGGTACTGTCCCGTAGTTTCGCCGGGCTGCCGCCGTCGAGTGGCTAATAGGTGACGAGCATGAATTTCGTTCGACTGTTTATTGTACAGCTTCTTGAGTAATTCGATAGCATCTTTGTAATTTTGGGAGTCGCGGATTGTTGCATACACAGTGTCGCTCACCCTGGCGTGGAGGACCCGCAATCTGTCGGCGTTGGACTGGACTGCTGTCGAGGCTTCAATATAATCCTCGAAGCACTTCAACCAATGGTCGAAAGTATTCGACGCCCCAGCGGCACGCGGATCCAAGGTTAGCCGATCGGGTTTCAGCATCTGCTCCATTTCTTCCTTGAACAAAATTTTCGGAATTTTGTTGTGAATAAAGTTGATGCGCGATTGATTCACACGGGAGGCTAGGACGAACCCGGGAATAAAGGCTTTTATGCACAACAAGATTGGAGCACACTACTTAACAATACTATCCCAGACTAAGGGCTACTAGGAAGTAGCAGCGACCTTTATAGTCCTGTAAGAAGGCGGAGCCTAACGGAGTGTACCACATAAACAATGATAACAGGTGGAACACCCCAACCCTAACCCCAACAGTAACAAGAGTAACATATGTACAAGTACCCATAGTGGTAACCATCTAAGGTTTACCACACATGCAGAAGTCGTTTGACATCTGTGAAGGCCACCCTTCTCCTTGTCACCACCGGGGTAAAATCTGGAACTATCAACAGCTTATTTTCCTGTTTCCTCGAGTGGAACCTGTGCTGTTTGCCGCAGGATTCTGTCTTGTGCTGAGGTGTAACGTACTCGTGCAATAATGGGCCTAGGAGCTTCTCCCAGTCTGGGCTTTGCCTATAAGACTCTGTGTGCGCGATCCAGAAGCGGCTCATCCTCAGGTTCCAGCACATTCTTCAATAGCCGGGCAACAAAGTCTGTGATATTTGGGCCTTCAATTCCCTGCAGAAGGCCTATCAGACGGATGTTATTTCGCCTTTGGCATCCTTCCATCTCATCATATTTCTCCCTTAGGGACGTAACCTCAGATGTCAAATCAGTAACTTGGCTCTTCAGCTCGGAGATAGTGTTTCCATAAATGCCTCCGAGTCCTCAAGCTCCTTCAAGTGGTTCTCATATGCGACGGTGACACATTGGAGAGATTTAACAGATGATCCGAGCTCCTCTCTCAGCTCGTCTATCTTGGCCTGCAACTCAGTGGCCCACCGGTCCAACTTACTGTCCAATCTTTGCATGGCCTCCATAATAGCTTTCCCTGTCCTTTTGCTCAGCATGTTGTGTTCAGGGATCCCTCTAGGAGAGCGTGGTGAGAACCCCCACTTCTGCCCCTGTGGTCCCACTCTTCAATTTTGGTTTGGCTCCTGCCATTTTGGCAGTGCCAGCGCCTGTGGGCTTACCCATTTCCTCCAGCCTGGAGGGCTATTTCTTGGTGCATGTATCAAGCTGTCTCGCTGTTCGATCCACCAGAGTTCTTACATGGATTGCTTTTCACCTTACTTCACCCTTAACTGGGCAAACAGAAGCAGCAAAGGGTTCCCAGCCAAGCTGCAAGTTGCAACTTCTCCCTCACTTTAATTCACCCTTGGTTGGGTGAAAAAAGAAACAGCGCAGTGTCCCCAGGTTGATCTGACAGTTGCAGTGGGGGGCAGCCCAGGGAAGACAGGAGATCTTCCCTGGGCTGCCCCCCACCCTAAACCAATTCACACTTGACTGAGTGAAAAAACTACAAGATGGTTCCAGGCTGAACTGCAAGTCCCAACATGCCCTTCATAGAGCTCTCGCTGCAAAACAAAATCCAAAAGTGGAAATAGCAGCATGCAATTTGCAGCAGGACCTCAGTGGCTCCTGCTTCCCACTTTAATTCACCCTTTCTTGGGTGAAAAAAGAAGAGTTGCAATCCACAGTTCCTCCCCCGCTGAGCACACACAGTAAATTCCAACCGGCAGGAAGGAATCTAAAATTAACCCTTTCCAGCTAGACTTTCGAAGTTCTCTCTTTGCAACTGCATTCCAGGTATGTTTAAAGCTTGCTTGATGTACATTAACCTCTCTCCAGACCTCAACAAACAGCCGGATTTCAAGAAGGATCTTGCCACCTGTGGATCATGCTGTGGATCTTGCCACCTGTGGATAAAGTAGGACTGAGCCAGCACGGCTTTGTCAAAGGGAGGTCATGTCTGACAATTCTGTTAGAGTTCTTTGAGGAAGTAACAAGGAAGTTAGATAAAGGAGAACCAGTGGACGTGATTTATTTAGATTTGATTTATTATTGTCACATGTATTAACACACAGTGAAAAGTATTGTTTCTTGCACGCTATACAGACAAAGCATACCATTCATAGAGAAGGAAACGAGAGAGTGCAGAATGTCATGTTACAGTAATAGCTAGTGTGTAGAGAAAGATCAACTTAATGCAAGGTAAGTCCATTCAAAAGTTTGACAGCAGCAGGGAAGAAGCTGTTCTTGAGTTGGTTGGTATGTGACCTCAGACTTTTGTATCTTTTTCCCAATGGAAGAAGGTGGAAGAGAGAATATCCGGGGTGCGTGGGGTCCTTAATTATGCTGGCTGCTTTGCCGAGGCAGCGGGAAGTGTAGACAGAGTCAATGGATGGGAGGCTGGTTTGCGTGATGGATTGGGTTACATTCACGGCCTTTTGTAGTTCCTTGCGGTCTTGGGCAGAGCAGGAGCCATACCAAGCTGTGATACAACCAGAAAGAATGCCTTCTGTGGTGCATCTGTAAAGGTTGCTCAGAGTCGTAGCTGACATGCCAAATTTCCTTAGTCTTCTGAGAAAGTAGAGGCGTTGGTGGGCTTTCTTAACTATAGTGTTGATATGGAGGGACCAGGACAGGTTGTTGGTGATCTGGACATCTAAAAACTTGAAGCTCTCGACCCTTTCTACTTCGTCCCCATTGATGTCGACAAGGGCATGCTCTCCTTTATGCTTCCTGAAGTCGATGACAATCTCCTTCCAGAAGGCCTTTGACAAGGTGCCGCATAGGAGATTGTTAAATAAGTTAAAAGCCCATGGTGTTAAAGGTAAGATTCTGGCATGGATAGAGGATTGGTTGACTGGCAGAAGGCGGAGAGTGGGAATAAAGGGGTCTTTTTCAGGATGGCAGCTGGTGACTAGTGGTGTGTCTCAGGGGTCAGTGCTGGGACCACAACATTTCACAATATACATGAATGATTTGGAGGAAGGAACTGAAGGCACTGTTGCTAAATTTACAGATGACACAAAGATATGTAGAGGGACAGGTAGTATTGAGGATGCAGGGTGTTGTGGGAAAATCACCACTCGGAGTCAGATCTAAAGATTCAACACGCAGTTTATCGGACGAAGCTTTGGGAGAAGCACTGGGCTCTCCGCAGTGCACGCAGTCACCTTCTCAACTTTAAAATGGCAGTTGAGCATCTTTTATACATTTTCAAATAATGGACAAGTACGGATATCGGCAGTTAGCACATCGTTATACATAGAGTAGATACATTTATGCATTTATGCCCCTCTTCAACGACTGATCTCATTACAAAAACTCACTGTTTTGGTTCTGCTTTATCTCAAGCTCAGGTGCCTCAAGGTCTGATTTATTTCCTGCAGCAATTTAGACACTAACAGGATTTAACTCATTGTGCAATGTCTGTGCCCAAGTCAGCACATCTTAATGTATTTTCCCAGAGTCCAATTTGTGCCAGGTAACCATCTTGTATCCTTTAATTTTGAGTTTACTCCAACAACTCCCCCTTTTGGTCAGGATTATGATCTAATAATCCGATGGACCAACAATAGCAGCATCGTGGGTCCAGCAATTGATATGCCTGACCCGTAACCAACAGGTCGCACGTTCACAGGTAGACTTCCACCTTCTCGTCCTTTCCTTCATTATCGTTGTCCTCAGTGTCTTCGGGTGTTCCCATCAGGTGTTCTTCTTCAGTGACCACACTGGCCCCTGGCACAATCCGAGCCATCATGACTTTACAGCAGACATTAAGACATCCGACAATTAGGCAACAGACAATTATTATTACAATGAGAATAATCAGTCCATGCATTAAATAGGACGCCCAGGATCCCCCCCCAATAACCATTTGAGCCAAGTATTCCCCTTCTTGGAGCCTTGTCTAAAGTCATCGAGCTGCTTTCTTATGTCATTAATGACTTGGGTGATGTTGTAGGATTCATCTGTAACATGCATTATACATTTGTCTCCTATTATTGCGCACACTCCCCCCTGTTGGGCTAACTGATAATCTACGGCACAGCGGGTCTGCTGCGTGTATAATCTGAATTCAGCCAGTTCTTGGTTGATGGACTCCAGTGCCTTTGATGTGCTGTTTCCCAGGATGGTTAATCCACAGGTAAGATGGTTTCCATTTTTGGCACTAATCCACACAGACAGTGACCCAAGCCGGGAATCAAACCCAGGTCCCTGGAGCTGTGAAGCAGTAGTGCTAACCACTGTGCTACCGTGCCACCCCATATACGCGATCTTAGACATGTTCGCAACAGGCAAGTATCAATCTTATTACTCTATGTTAACAACTTCCCAAAGGCTGTATTGCCAACCCGAACGCATCAGTTAATCTTGCTTGTAGTCGTCACCTGTTTTGGGGAAAGCACTCTGGTCACTTTATGGCTTACTTGTCAATATTACTCATTCGTTTCTTTGTATAATTTCAGCTGGGTCCAATATTTCCATACACCTTTCCCCCTTATGTCCAGATAGGCACAGGTATCTCCACTAATCAAGCAGACGCAGCATGGATTCATGAAGGGAAAGTTGTATTTGACGAATCTACTGGACTTTTATGAAGATGTCACTAGTGCGGTTGACAGAGGGGAACCGGTGGATGTGGTGTTTTTAGATTTCCAGAAGGCGTTCGATAACGTGCCTCACAAAAGGTTGCTGCAGAAGATTGGGGTACACGGAGTTAGGGGTAAGGTGTTGGCGTGGATTGGGGATTGGCTATCTAACAGGAAGAAGAGAGTTGGGATAAATGGGTGCTTTTCTGGTTGGCAGTTGGTGACCAGTGGCGTGCCGCAGGGATCGGTGCTGGGGCCTCAATTGTTTACCATTTACATAGATGATCTGGAGGAGGGGACTGAATGTAGGGTATTCAAGTTTGCTGATGACACGAAGGTGAGTGGGAAAGCGAATTGCGTGGAGGACGCGGAAAGTCTGCAGAGAGATTTGGATAGGCTGAGCGAGTGGGCGAGGATCTGGCAGATGGAATATAACGTTAGCAAATGTGAGGTTATCCACTTTGGAAGAAATAATAGTAAATTGGAATATTATTTAAATGGAGAAAAATTACATTGTGCGACTGTGCAGAGGGACCTGGGGGTCCTTGTGCACGAATCGCAAAAACTCAGTCTGCAGGTGCAGCAGGTGATCAAGAAGGCGAATGGAATGTTGGCCTTTATCGCGAGGGGGATAGAATATAAAAGCAGGGAGGTCTTGCTGCAACTGTACAAGGCACTGGTGAGGCCGCAACTGGAGTACTGTGTGCAGTTTTGGTCCCCTTATTTGCGAAAGGATATATTGGCCTTGGAGGGAGTGCAGAGAAGGTTCACCAGGTTGATACCGGAGATGAGGGGTGTAGCTTATGAGGAGAGATTAAACAGATTGGGTCTGTACTCGTTGGAGTTTAGAAGGATGAGGGGTGATCTTATAGAGACATATAAGATAATGAAGGGGCTGGATAGGGTAGAGGTGGAGAGATTCTTTCCACTTAGAAGGGAAACCAGAACTAGAGGGCACAGCCTCAAAATAAGGGGGGGCCGGTTCAGAACAGAGTTGAGGGGGAACTTCTTCTCTCAGAGGGTAGTGAATCTCTGGAATTCTCTGCCCATTGAAGTGGTGGAGGCTTCCTCGTTGAATATGTTTAAATCACGGGTAGATAGTTTTCTGATCGATAAGGGAATTAGGGGATATGGGGAGCAGGCGGGTAAGTGGAACTGATTCGCTTCAGATCAGCCATGACCTTGTTGAATGACAGGGCAGGCTCGAAGGGCCAGATGGCCTACTCCTGCTCCTATTTCTTATGTTCTTATGTTCTTATGACCTCATATGGCCCATTCCATTTTGGTGCAAACCCTGGTTTTTCAGGTAATGTTTTTACTAGGACGCAACTTCCCGCTGTTGGGACGTCAGGGAGCAGTTCAAGCTCTCTCTGTGCGTCTCTTTCTGCCTGATTATCCTTTACTAATTTACGCATCCCTTTTAGTTGGACGCTTATTTCCAAAATATATCGTTTAATTTTGTCTTTTAGTGGACGTACATCGGCCCCACCTGTTATGATGCTTTCTGGTAATTGCATCGTCCTTCCTGTCATTAGTTCATAAGGGGTTAATCCTTAACCTCATTAATATAGTAGGTAATACTTCTGTCCACGTTTTTCCTGACGTTTGCATGGCCTTGGCCAGGGCATTCTTAAGCGTTCTGTTCATGCGTTCCACCATTCCAGAACTCTGCGTGTTGTAGGTAAATAATACCTCTGAGACTAGTCATGAGTCAAAGTACAGTGGTTTATTTTCACAAGCTTGTGGGAGAAGTCTGATCCCTAACACGGTCTCCAGACTTCTCCCCGAATACAGGTTAAGATCAAATATTTATACATATATTTTCGCCCCTGGTCACGTCCGCATTTTCTCACGATTATTGCTGCCTCAGCGCCTCCGCGTAGTCCGTGTAATCATGGCCATCTCAAGGCTGCGACTATCTGTTCTGTTGCCTCTATGTCCAGCATACAAGATTATAAGTTTGCATAAACAAGTTAACTGATGTACGGGGGCCTATATAACAATTTATATCGATAAGGATGAATAGTATATAATGAATATATATGAATCTATTATTATACGATCACAGAAGGCATGCATATAAGCTCCACCGTGTTAAACAGCAGTACATAATATAAAGAACACAAAATGGATTCTAGCTTAAACTAGCCACATTCCTGAACACAATTAGCTGGGAAAATCATACGGTTGTGTACAACAGCAAGGATAGCTGTCTCTCTTATCTGGTTTGGATACACGAAAACAGGCTTTACAGACACGAAAACAATGAGCTCTACAATGCTTCTCACAAATCTCTAAGTAATACAAAGTTCGGGTTTCAATGCTTTGCACAAATCTTAAGTGTTACAAAGTTCATTAACCCATTCCCGTCTTCACTGCGGGTGGGAAGGGATGTGGAATTTTTGTTTTATTCCCATCAGTTGGCACACTGTTTTTACCACATTTCCGGTGAAGTGTGTCCCTTGATCCAAATCAATTTGTATGGGTATTCCCCATCTAGGGATTACTTCCTCCACCAATATTCTAGCCACCGTGGTAGCAGTACAATTTCTGGTAGGGAACGCTTCTACCCACCTGGTGAACTGGTCTATAATAACCAAACAATAGGTTTTGCCATGGGATTGTGGTAGTGGCCCTGTGAAATCTATTTGCAGATGTTCCCAGGGCCCCTTTGGTCGGGGCTGGTGTCCCATCTTAATTTTTATGGGTCGACCGGGGTTGTATTGCGCGCATGTCACGCATCGGTGACAATGTCGGGCTATGTCCCTTCCCATTCCTTTCCACCACCATTCTTTTCCTATACTAGTTGCCATGGCCTCTCTTCCCACATGTGAGAGTCCATGGTGTAGTTCCAAGAGGGTGTTTTGAATGCACTGTGGTGCCATTACCTTCTCATTTCGTCTCCAAACGTTATCAGTCCCTCTGCTCGCTCCCTGTGCTTCCCACTTCCCCTTTTCCTCTTTCGAGGTATCCTCGTGTAAGTCCCGAATATCTATTTCATTTCCTGTCTGGCCCGTTACTGCTATTGGCAGCTCACCAACTGCCTCCTGCTCTAACGCTAATTGCGCTGCTCTATCTGCGGCTTGGTTCCCTTTGTAATTTAGCCAGTCTGGGTTATCCCTTTCTGGTTCCTTCTGATGTGCTTTGATTTTTATTACTGCTGCTTCTCGGGGTTTCTCACTGGCTTTTAGTAATGCCTCGATCCTTTGTTGGTGTTTAATAGGAGTTCCTCCCGTGGTTACAAACCCCCTCCGACCCCATGCCGTCACATAATCGTGTATTACCCCGAATGCGTACCTACTATTGGTATATATGTTTACTGTCTTTCCTTCGGACAATTCTAGTGCCTTTGTGAGTGCCACTAGTTCCCCCACCTGCGCGGATAGACCTCCGTCAATTCTTTCTGACTTTAACGTTTCCAATTTGTCATTTACTACTGCCCATCCTGTCCGGGTTGATCCTTCCACGTATTTACGTGAGCC
Source organism: Mustelus asterias (assembly GCF_964213995.1). Taxonomy (NCBI): domain Eukaryota; kingdom Metazoa; phylum Chordata; class Chondrichthyes; order Carcharhiniformes; family Triakidae; genus Mustelus; species Mustelus asterias. Next base: position 170,707 of record NW_027590784.1, read on the forward strand.
ATCTACAAAAAGGGTCTCCTCAGCTGTTGCTAAAGGTACATCCTTTACTCTACCTTCTTCTATATTCGTATCTACGTCTCCACAGTTATGTGGTTCACCTGTATCCAAAATTCCTTCTGCTGGGTTTTCTCCTGTGTCTCTTACTATTATAACTGATTTGTTGGGAGGTAGGAGGACGGCTTCCCATTTAGCCCTTCTCATGTTTGAGACGGACCTTAACTTTCCTGTATTTAGCATTTCCACCAAGGTGTGTTTGGTGTGGAGGATTATATTCCCTGTCATTACTATCGGTTCGCTAACCTTTACGGCCCAGGCAGCGCAATCTAAGGCGGCTATGCACTTTCGCAGTCCGGTTACTACCGGCCCTTCTGCTGTTGAATAGTAACCTATGGGTCTCCGTTTATCGCCATGATCTTGCGTTACTGCTGCAGAGTAGAACCCCCCTTCATTATTGCAGTGTATGTGGAAATCTTTATTGGAATCTGGTAGTCCCAGTCCGGGGGCTGATATCAGTTCTGCCTTTAACTTATTATAGGCCTCTTCTTACTCAGGTCCCCATTCTACGGCGTTTAAAGCTGGCTTTCCCCCTTTAACTAGTCTCTGTATAGGCTCTGCCAACTTTGCGAATTCCGGGATAAAACTTTGGCTATAATTAAACAATCCCAGCACCTTCCTGACTCCTCTTACGGTGACTGGCCGCGGCATTTGTTGTACCGCCTTCTTTCAGTCTGTTGGCATCTCTTTAAGCCCTTGTGATATTAAGTGTCCGAGGTACAGGACTTGTGCTTTCCCGATTTGTGCCTTTTTGGGACTCACCTTTAACCCTGCGGTTTTCAGTTCATTCAACACTAGGTATAGTGCCCCCTGGTGTCCTGACTTAGATTCTGAGGCAATTAATATATCGTCCACGTATTGTAGAACCGTGCTACCCTTTGGTAGTTCTACCCTTTTCAGGATGTCACTCATTACTCGATGGAAGATGGCGGGGCTATTGTGGAATCCCTGCGGTAGGCGAGTCCAAATGTACTGTTTGTCTCCCACTGTAAATGCGAATTTGTCTTGGGATTCGGGATCAAAGGGTAGGGACCAGAATCCATTGGCTATATCCAATACAGTAAAAATTTTATGCTCCGGTGACAATCCATTCAGGATTGTCGAGGGGTTTGCTACAATGGGGTGCAATTTGGACGTGACTTTATTGAGGCCGGTGTAGTCTATTGTGAGTCTGTAACTTCCGTCGGGTTTGCTCACTGGCCAGGTTGGGGAGTTAGTGGTACTCGTAGTTTCCCTCAGGATTCCTTTCTCCACTAACCCTTTAACTATTTCTACTACAGCTGTCTTTGCTTCCGGTTTTATCGGGTATCGTCGGTGGGGCTTGTGCTCCGGTCCTTTATCGGGTCAGTTTTGGTTAGGCCAGTGTCTAATTTTGTTTCGGCCCATACTCCAGGGACGGAGGCACAGATGGCTCCAAACCCCTCTGTTTCGAGTCGCCAATCTCTGGTGGTGGCTGTGGCCACCTTGATAGTTTTGAGGTGACTCGTGAGTTTTCTTATTCCGGTTTTCCAGCCGTCCCGTTTTGGCCAGATTAATTCTCCCTTCCCACAATCAAAATTTCATACTCCTTCATTAAATCATTTCCCATTATCGTACCCTCGTTATTTTTACATACATAAAATCTCATCGGTATTTACAAATTATTTAATTCTACTAACGTGGTCTCGCTCAGGTAGGCGGGTGTTTTGTTCCTTCCTATCCCTGTTAGATAAATCATCCTACTTGTAGTGGGTAAGGGTAGGTCGGTGACAGATATGGATGCTCCTGTGTCCACCAGCATCTCACATTGCCTGCCCCCTACCAGTGCAGACACATAGATCCTTCCCTCCTTCTTACCCTTATGAATGGGGGCTGCAGGCCGTCAGTCTTGCTGATCTCGGAGGTTCCTTAGTTCCTCCAATCCCGCTGTGGACATGGATCAGGGCGGGGGTCTCCCATGTTTGTCCCAACATATTGTGTCCATTTTTATTACAATAATTACAAGTCTCCCACTGTTTCCAAATTTATTTCCTTTCCTTGTGTAACCCCCTGCTGACAACTATATGCTCTGACCAGCTGAGTTAAGTAAAGCTGTACCTGGGATGTGCTTGATGTTATAAGGGGCCACTATGTAAATGTTCAATTAACAGGATCCTGAGTTCTTAGCGGTTGGTGTTGAGCTCGGCTAAATTTCCTATTTACCAATAAATGTCAGTACAGGCGTGAATGAAAAGGATTAGTGGATGCAGTTGCAATCTAGAGTAATAACCTATTAATAATAACACGGTGCCTCTTAAAATGGTAAGTATGTAAACCTTATAATAAGAAAAGGTTCAGGACAACCCTGCAAAAGGAATAACAAAAATAATTTTTTTTTTGCATTGTTGCGTCTCATTAAACCGGTAAAGAGTCCCGAACTAAAGATTTTTCAATTAAACAGTTTCAACCCTGAGAAATGTTCAAAATATTACCAAGCGCTTGGATTTATAAACGTTGGGGCCCATACGTTGGTGCACATATGAAGAAAACACGCCCTCAACAACACACTGCTGATACCGTTCAGTGTCTGATAGTATAGTCTCCAGTTACTCACGCAACCACGACACACACAGTCCCGAAGGGTCTGCGAGCGGGAAGATGATGCAGCAGGAAAATAAATGCAGCAAGCTGTCCGTGTAGTGACGCAGGTCCAGTGCGCTGAAATCTGTCCTCCTCGGCAGTGCTACTTAGCAAGTTAGCTTCAGCTAATCCTCGTTCTCTCCGTCTTCTCAGTGAAAACTACGCTCGGCGTTTATAGCTGACTGTCCCTCACCGGCAGTTTCTAGCAGAAAGGTCCACGCTTGAGAGTACAAGACGATGCGCTTTACACTTTTTCTCAACAGTAATGAAAATAACAAACAGGACTAAACCTTGCTGCCTTTCACTTCAAACTGGAAAAAAACGAGTTACTGAACTGCGACAAACACGAGCTTTAACTGCACAGTAATATTTGTGCCCATACTGTGAAGTATGTTAGTCTACAAATATTATTTGCCTCGACGTTAAAACTGGGTTTTTACCGCATGGAAACAGCTTCCTCTTCCCCACGTGTCTCCCCACTGCAGCTTCCTCTGCCTCCCGCCGTTTTTCTTTTCCCCTCCCACTAAGTAATCTGATTGGCTTAAAGTACAGCTCTCTAGAAAACGGATTGGCTTAGCTTACATCACTCAAACAAACAGTATCTGTTCACGGTATTTGGCCCAGTAAACAGGATATTGAAACTCACAAGAAAACAAAGAACAATGGGAAATGTCTTTTTCATTAAATTTACCCATATTTCAAGAAAACACACTCTTTTCATTTTTCTTTCATTTATCCTTTTTCAGGCCCCTACACTTGGGACCCGGCACTCCTTTGCAAAATGTCCTTGTTGGCCACAATTGTGACAGGTCAGTTTGGGCTTAGTTCTGCTCCCGCTACCGTAGGCGGCTACTCTTTCCTGTTCTATCTTCGTCTGAGATTTCTCCTCCCTGCCTCCAAGTACGCCACCAGTTCATCATAATCCTGGGACATGATCACTCCCATCTTTAGTATGGTTTGGTGAGCGCTGGAGAGTCCATCCTTGAAAGCCTGGATGAAGGTTTGATCCCCACGGCCTGGGTTTCCTTGCCCAGAGCATTCCTGGTACACCTGGAACAACCGTTCCCCGTATTCAGAAGCTCCTTCCCCCTTTTGTTGGCTTGGTTGTTGTGATTTTACTCCAATTGGTAGGGGCATTTCCTAAAACTCTCTGGACTCCTGTTTTAAACAGGGCGAAGGGTGCCTGTTGGGCATCTATTTCTGCTGTTAGGGCTACTGCGTGTGTCCAACATCCCCCATTGTAGTCTTGTGCTGGGGGAATGGCGGACCCTCCGGCTACCTGCCTCCATTTATCCACTGGACATGCGGCCCTAAGCAATTGGTGTGTATCCCTTAAGCGCAGTTGGTGTCCTACCCAAACCGTATCCAATTCTTCCCAAAATTTTGTATTTGTGCTTCTAGGTTGTAGTTTACCCAGGGATGCCATTATCTGTTGTCTTTCGCCCGGGGTGAATGGTTTGTAATTTGCTGTTGGCTGCGCGTCCGTTCCCCCTCGGGTTACTGGCGCCAAGTTGTGTTCTAGCGCTTCCCCTTCCTCTGGAGGGGCGGTTGGTCCCTGTTGTGTGGACTCATAAGGGGGCAGAGGAACAGTTTCCCCTCCCCATTGGATTCTCCTCTAATACTCGATTCCTTTTCTCCAATTCCCTTACTCTGGATTATAATTTTTAAATCTTATCCTTATCTTCGTTCCACTTTTTAGTGGAGGTGACTACTTGTCCAATTAGTCCAGCTAATTGATGTACTAATAATATCCCTGCCTTTTTTGTTTTGTCTCTCTTTTCCCCATCTACCCACTTTCTCTGTTGTTCTAAGGTCTGAGAAACATCCCAGCCATCCCTTTGCATCCGCTTAATTAACGCGTGTCTGTCTGTCATATATTTATCAATAAGAGAACCTGCAGGTCCCCACTTAGTTTCTCTATCTGCCATCTCGCAGACTTCACTACCCCCGGCCACGATTACCTTCTTAGCAATGTGTTTTCTCCACCGTTGGGGTTTCTATTTATACTCACGGCCACGTTACCTCCTCGGCAACGTGTTTCCTCCACCGGAGTCTGGCTCTAGGTCAGAGTGATCAGCTCCTTTTCTGCACCGCTTTACAACGTGACAGACAAGTACACAAACTACACAAACTTTTATGCAAACTGTTTCTATCCGATAGAACTGTTAGCGGACAACAAATTGATGAAGTTACGTATATAATATGAAACAGGCCAAACTGCAGTCAGAACCCCTCCATTAAAGATTAAAAGGGACAGATCCAGACAAGCAGGCAAAAGGCATGCTTTTAAAATGCAAACAAGGTCTAACACACAAAAGGGAGCCAGACAGGGTGGCACCAAAGGAAACTAAAGTAAAGGTACCCCCTCATCTAATCAAATCAGCACCACTGACCTAATCAAGTGATATCAGGAAGCCTTCTTAGCCTCAAAAGACTTTGTGAGATCAGCCAAACACCCATTGTTCAAGAAACCCCGGAGATTCTAGACCATTGATAAACCCATCGGACAGAAATGATTACCATACCTAAACATCGATACTGTACTTAAAACATCAAACAGAATGGTCAGAGTCAAATACTGTAAACAAAACATTAACATTTGAATCATACAGCGTGTCAAAGTTCGAGTATAACTGTAGCCCATTGCAGCAGGCTTTTAGACTGCTTTCGGGACAGTGCTGTTTGTATGTCCTGATTGCACCTCCATCGACGTTAATAAAGCTGTACCTCTGTTGAACCTGACTCTGAGTCCGAAGTGGTCGTGTTCGCCCACTCGCGCTAACAGTACCCCTAAATTCCCCTAATTTTCATCATTGCATTGTTGGCTCAGTCTGACTCCCACAGGTTCAGTAATCTCTACTCCAGTTCGCCGATCGAGGCCAACCGATCAACTCACCAGCAGTGAGATCCTTTGCCGACTACGCCAATTTGTTGTGGGAAAATCACCACTCGGAGTCAGATCTAAAGATTCAACACGCAGTTTATCGGACAAAGCTTTGGGAGAAGCGCTGGGCTCTCCGCAGTGCACGCAGTCACCTTCTCAACTTTAAAATGGCAGTTGAGCATCTTTTATACATTTTCAAATAATGGACAAGTATGGACATTAGCCGTTAGCGCATCGTTATACACAGACAAGTACGGACATTGGCAGTTATCACATCGTTATACATAGAGTAGATACATTTATGCCCCCCTTCAACGACTCATTACAAAAACTCATTGTTTTGGTTCTGCTTTATCTCAAGCTAAGGTGCCTCAAGGTCTGATTTATTTCCTGTAACAATTTAGACACTAACAGGATTTAACTCGTTGTGCAATGTCTGTGCCCAAGTCAGCACATCTTAATGTCTTTTCCCAGAGTCCATTTTGTGCCAGGTAACCATCTTGTATCCTTTAATTTTGAGTTTACTCCAACACAGGGTGGCTGCAGAAGGACTTGGACAGGTTAGGAGAGAGCGCAAAGAAGTGGCAGATGGAATACAATGTGCAAAAGTGTGAGGTTGGAAGGAGGAATGGAGGCATAGACTATTTTCTAAATGGGAAAATGCTTAGGAAATCAGAAACACAAAGGGACTTGGAAGTCATTGATCAAAATTCTCTTAAGATTAACGTGCAGGCTCAGTTGGCAGTTAGGAAAGCAAATGCAATGTTTGCATTCATATCAAGAGGGCTAGAATACAAGATAAGTACAAGATTGTGAGACTTCTCACTGTGTTTACCCCAGTCCAACGCCGGCATCTCCACCTCATAGAACACAAGAGCAGCGATGTACTTCTGAGGCTGTATAAGGCTCTGGTTAGACCCCATTTGGAGTATTGTGAGCAGTTTTGGACCCTGTATCTAAGGATGTGCTGGTCTTGGAAAGCGTCCAGAGGAGGTTCACAAGAATGATCCCTGGAATTAAGAGCTTGTTGTATGAGGAATGGTTGAAGACTCTGGGTCTCTACTCATTGGAGTTTTGAAGGTTGAAGGAGGATCTTATTGAAACTTACAGGATACTGCGAGGCCTGGATAGAGTGGACATGGAGAGGATGTTTCCACTAGTAAGAAAAACTAGAACCAGAGGGCACAACCTCAGGCTAAAGGGACGATCCTTTAAAACAGAGATGAGGAGGAATTTCTTCAGCCAGAGAGTGGTGAATCTGTGGAACACTTTGCTGCAGAAGGCTGTGG